>NW_019719383.1:320854-321097 GCF_002891405.2 Cryptotermes secundus
ATACATCGAGAATTTATTTGTCGCGATATACGCCCGATACGCGACAACTGGTGTCAGAAGTGGGATCAGTAACGCAAAACACGTTACACTAGTGTGACAGGTTGCGCCAAGCCGAGCCCCCCCCACACACCAGCAGTGACGCGGCGGGTGAGGCAGCGCTCCCCTCCCCCTTCTCCGCACGGTAACGAAGCCCGCCCCGACACTCCCCTCCGCGGCGACATCACCCGGTGACGGCCCGCGGTG
>NW_019719383.1:321292-322630 GCF_002891405.2 Cryptotermes secundus
ATTGTGTAATTGGGAGCGTGTGATACAGTGATACAAAGCTCCCCTACGGTAAACGTGTAGACTACTGAAGACAGAGTGAACTGATTTGCGCATAGGGTTATAAGTCGTGAAACCCCGCAACAGTGTCGACAGATTAATGCGATTAGGGTTATAAAGTGTGAAACCCCGCAACTGTGTGATAAGTAATTGTAGCCGTTATTTGTAGATTGTTGAATAAACCAATTAACCATCTCTACGGCGTCTTCAGTAACGTAAACACGTTACACTGGTGTCAGAAGTAACTGTAACTGTCAACTGTAAGTTTGGTCCAGATATTTCCTCACCAAGAAAACTTCTCTCGGGGAAGCGATGGCCGTTAAGACATAAGAGAGAACCTCGATCCTCGGGTATTATCTTCTTAATTCTCCCAGGGCTCCTCGACGTGGTTCCCAGGCAACGTAAAGCCCATACCGACAACGAAGGGCTGTAAAGCAACTCTTACAAATGGCTTAAAATGCGAGATTTTGTCAAAAGGACTGCTAAAACTCTGTCTGCAAATTATTTCACGAATCCCGGAATTCAAACATGGGTGTTCCAAGTGAAGTAAACTTGCCTCAGAACTTCTTGGATGAACATGAGCTGATTTACGAAGGCTTGGAATTTACGGAGGGAATCTCATGCGACTTCCATGAGGAACTAGACACAATGCGATAATGCAGTCTGTGCGACTCTGTGTTCTTTGCTGATACAAACAGTTAATTCCGTCCATTTCTCATAAATAGGGCCCGGATTTTTATGACCTAAAAACTATAAATATATGCATGCACTTATGACCCAAAAAGTGTAAAATATGACCTTAAATATTAAATGGGATATAAAATTTCACAATTTTAATTACAACTTTTACTACAGTTTAAGAATAAAGATGATGAATATATGATAGTAGGTCCTACTTACCAAATTAGCCCTATTATGTCTCTGAAGGAAAGAAAACTGATGGAATTTCGACATTTCGTACTGGATTAAACCATTCATTGCTTTCTTTTTAATACTGATATTTGCGTCCATATTTTAGACAAACACTGATGCACAGTGCACACTAACTTAACTCTGTTATCTAAAACCACCATTTAAAAGAACACAAGTTATTCACGTCTCAATTTTCACTGTTACAATTGCAATTTATAACTACATGCATTTTCAAATTTTCAAATTTGAAAGATCGCCGATTATCACTAAGGATAGTTTTGTATTTGGAAAAACTTCGTTCCACATCACATGATGTGACAGGAGCATATTTGAAGAATGTTAAGTCGTTTGGTGACAGTTCTGTATCATCTTCGAATGTTGCTAGTTTAC
>NW_019719383.1:324250-341695 GCF_002891405.2 Cryptotermes secundus
AAATTGTTTCTAAAATGACAAAAATATGACCTTATTTCAAAATTATGCCAAAATATGCTGTAAAACCAATAAAACTCTAAAATATGCATTTATATGCACAATAAAAACGACATAATTTCAATAAGAATGACTGGAAACATGCATAATTACATTTAAAAATAGGAATAAACCCTAGGAAAAAAATATGACATGTCATAGAAATCCGGGCCCTACTCATAAATATTGAGTTAGATAGAGCATTTTTAAACACAAAGCTTAAAATATTTATAGCGCCCTAACGGGAACGCACATTTAGACGCAGTGTAGCAAAGGGCATTTAAATTAACTCCGGCCAGTTCAAGTTTAGCACCATTTCAGAAGTCTGGCGTTTGAAGGTTAACATATAATGTTACAGGTGGTTGGTACTGAAAATATGTCGCGCTCATGTAATGGGTATTTTGTACTTCCAAAATGAATTAAAAACTCATGTAAATTATTTATTCTGGATACATAGTTATCACATGTTGAATTTGAAAATCCATTGTACGTGAATTTAATTTAATATACACTTTGTAAGAGGTTCATTGTAATGTAACAGACCAATACGGTAAGGGTGTACTACGCTGATTAGCTGATGCATCACAAGAACCAGGTCAAGTCAATGCACGATTGTGCAGCAAAGTGCTATGTGTGGAAACAGCAGCAGTAACAAAACTATGTAAAGTGACGCTCATAAACCGAGTGGTTTATAAGTGATGATGTTAAGCTATGCAGTACTGTCATGAGTTTTATGAACTCACGGTCAGCACAAACAATGATACTGAAGAGAGATTTTCTTCAAAATGGTGTTTAACATTCAAGGACTATTTACTATAACATTATGAATCTTAGACTGGGGGCACACGAGCACAAAGTGCGTCCGTTGTAACGAACGTCGTAACGTCCGTTATAGAAATAACAAAGAGAGGCGAATGCTGCGCTTTCTTCTGGCTCCATTGCAGACAAGAAACTACGCACCGCACTCTGCAACTGTGTGCTGTCGTCAGCAAAGTCCGTCGTAATGTACGTTCATTGCAACGGACGTACTTCGTGCGTTCGCGTGGCCCCAGCCTTAGGCATAATCAATCTATTAATGTTGTCAATAATCGATACATGTAATTCTGTAATAATCAGGAATAAGACGGCAGTCAAAGCAAATCTTGTTTCAATGGTATTGAAGCAAGATATGCTTTGGAGATTTTAATCGAGCATTGCCTACCGGGCTAACTCTCAAAAATTGATACTTGCTTCTTATTATCAATTTTATAATAAATGCGACTTTTGTCCAGTTTTTCACTAATCACTCTACGAATTTGCGGCAAAGAATGTTCAAGTAAGTGCTACAAGAAATGTGCATTACAGCCGTTGATAACATGAGATGCTAAGTTTCACCGCAATATCCTTATTAAAAGAAACTCCCAGAATGTTCTCGATTAAAAAGAGTTAAAAGGCCTCGAGAATAATCTAGAAATAGACGGTTCCAGAAAGTTACGTCATCTTACGGTATTTAAGGGTTTGATCCCGGTGGGCGAGTATCACAAGTAACCGCAGTACCAGGCAAGAAATAAGAAACAGATACACAGGGTGGGCGACTGATTTATCTTTACAAACACCAGAGTAAACGTTGTGAATATTAAAGTAGTGTACAGCGTGTGCCAAATGTGCATCTGTGATTATAGTTGACTGGTGCTTGCAAACGTGTAATACTGTCAATAGAGGAAGCATAATATATTCTCAACTGTAAGTTTGGTCCAGGGAATTCCTCACCAAGGAAACTTCTCTCGGAGAAGCAATGCCCGTTAAGACATAAGAGAGAACCTCATCCCTCGAACCTCGGGTATTATCTTCTTAATTCTCCCAGGGCCCCTCGACATGGTTCCCAGGCCACGTAAAGCCCATACCGACAACGAAGGGCTGTAAAGCAACTCTTACAAATGGCTTACAATGCGAGACTTTGTTAAAAAGACTGCTAAAACTCTGTCTGTATACTGTTTCACGAATTCCGGAATTCAAACATGGGTGTTCCAAGTGAAGTAACCTTGCCTCAGAACTTCTTGGATGAACGCGAGCTGATTAAAAACGACTTGAAATATACGGAGAGAATCTCATGCGAGTTCCACGAACAACTACAAGCAATGCGATACTGCAGTCTGTGGCATGTGCTGAGTAGGAGTATCCTCATTATGAATGAGTGTTGTGAGCCGGTGGCGATAGAAATTATTCCTGAAAAGCATTGCGCTTTTATCTCCTATCTTACCTAAAGAGCGAGAGCTACACACTTGATTCGCTGCTGCAATCCGAAGAATTATTGCCAAAAAAGAAAGTTGATGCAGAATAAACCATTGCATCAACTGAGCGCAAAAGAAGGTGTCCAGCCACGGTTACTGCGGTCCGTGAATCCTCTCCGCAGCCCCAGAGACCCCACTGTAGTTAACGTGATGAGTGCCCTATCCAAGCAGTAAGAACAACTGTGAACATCACTTTCTCCTAACCACAGTGAAGCCGAGGCTACCCTCAGTTTGAACCAGAATGTGGTGCCTGGCCACGGCTACTGCGACCCGTGTGACCTCTTCGCAAACACAGAGACCACTATGAAGTGAACTCGATGCGTGCCGTCTTCAAGAAGAAAGGAACAATTGTGTGACATTTCGACACCACGTTATAATCTTTCGTCCCCCGTGATGCATTACCTCTACTCAGGTGGACCCAAAAGAAAGGCATAAATGATGACTAATTACAAGATGCCGGAAACAAAGAAGGAAAGTCCCGAAGATGAATTCAGTTTCTTCCTCCTGGACGTACAGAAGAAGGCGCAAGAAAGAGGCCCTGCCTTAATCAGTGAGAGGGCATCCTTGATGTGGGAGCACATGACACGGGACGAGAGATGGGCGTATGAGGATAGGGCCCGAAACCAGAAGCAGAATCTGAGCCACGTGGATTCTAAGAACTAATTTCGGCCACGGAGAAGATACTGCGCATGGCTTGAGAGAGTGCTGAACAGGGCTAACAGACAGACCAGGATTACCCATGAGATAGAAGAAAGAGTTTTCGCTCTCATACACCAGAACTCGCTGAAGAACCTCCCGTTGCATCTGGTGCACGTCAACTGCTACTGCACACATCGTATTGCCGGTTAACTCTACTGCGAAATACCTCTCGCTGAATTTAGATTTGTGGCCGGCGTTAAAATACGAAAATTCATTTAATAACAGGGATCAGATTCCTGTTGTGATTTGCTTATCTGGAATTAAAAACAGCAACAGGATCTCATTTGTTTCGATTGCCTCCAGACGGTGAGTCAGAACATCAGAAAATTTAGGCCAACATCACCTTATTTCTAATGGGAGAGGACGTAGACGAAACAAACCTGCTGCCTCTGTATACGGGACCAGGTGACATCGAAGATGTTGAAAACGTTTTGTGGCACCTGAATGAACACCGTGATCAGCAAAGAAATGCGGGAAGACACAACTTCCGCGTATAGTCTGTCTGCAAACTGTTTCACGAACTCCGGAATGCAAGCATGGGCGTTCCGAGTGAAGTGGTCTTGCCTCCCAACTTCTTGGATGAACATGAGCTGATTAACGAAGGCTTGGAATTTACGGAGGGAATCTCATGCGACTTCCATGAGGAACTAGACACAATGCGATAATGCAGTCTGTGCGACTCTGTGTTCTTTGCTGATACAAACACAGTTAATTCCGTCCATTTCTCATAAATATTGAATTAGATAGAGCATTTTTAAACACAAAGCTTAAAATACTTATAGCGCCCTAACGGGAACGCACATTTAAACGCAGTGTAGCAAATGGCATTTAAATTAACTCCGGCCAGTTCATGCTTACCACCATTTTAGAAGTCTGGCGTTTAAAGGTTAACATATAATGTTACAGGTGGTTGGTATTGAAAATATGTCGCGCTCAAGTAATGTGTATTTTGTACTTCCAAAATTAATTAAAACCTCATGTAAATTATTTATTCTGGATACATAGTTATCACATGTTGAATTTGAAAATCCATTGTACGTGAATTTAATTTAATATACATTTTGTAAGAGGTTCATTTTAATGTAACAGACCAATACGGTAAGAGTGTACTACGCTGAACAGCCGATGCATCACAAGAACAAGGTCAAGTCAATGCACGTTTGTGCAGCAAAGTTCTATGTGTGTAAACAGCAGCAGTAACGAAACTATGTAAAGTGACGCTCATAAACCGAGTGATTTATAAGTGATGATGTTAAGCTATGCAGTTCTGTCATGATTTTTATGAACTCACGGTCAGCACAAACAATGATACTGAAGAGAGATTTTCTTCAAAATGGTGTTTAACATTCAAGGACTATTTACTATAACATTATGAATCTTAGACTGGGGGCACACGAGCACAAAGTGCGTCCGTTGTAACGAACGTCGTAACGTCCGTTATAGAAATAACAAAGAGAGGCGAATGCTGCGCTTTCTTCTGGCTCCATTGCAGACAAGAAACTACGCACCGCACTCTGCAACTGTGTGCTGTCGTCAGCAATGTCCGTCGTAATGTACGTTCATTGCAACGGACGTACTTCGTGCGTTCGCGTGGCCCCAGCCTTAGGCATAATCGATCTATATAATGTTGTCAACAATCGATACATGTAATTCTGTAATAATCAGGAATAAGACGGCAGTCAAAGCAAATCTTGTTTCAATGGTATTGAAGCAAGTTATGCTTGGGAGATTGTAATCGATCATTGCCTACCTGGCTAACTCTCAAATATTGACACATGCTTCTTATTATCCAATTTATAATAAATGCGATTTATGTCCCGTTTTTCACTAATCACTCTACGAATTTGCGGCAAAGAATGTTCAAGTAAGTGCTACCAGAAATGTGCATTACAGCCGGTGATAACATGAGATGCTTAGTTTCACCGCACTATCCTTATTAAAAGAAACTCCCAGAATGTTCTCGATTAAAAAGAGTTAAAAGGCCTCGAGAATAATCTAGAAATAGACGGTTCCAGAAAGTTACGTCATCTTACGGTATTTAAGGGTTTGATCCCGGTGGGCGAGTATCACAAGTAACCGCAGTACCAGGCTAGAAATAAGAAACAGATACACAGGGTGGGAGACTGATATATCTTTACAAACACCAGAGTAACGTTGTGAATATTAAAGTAGTGTACAGCATGTGCCAAATGTGCATCTGTGATTATAGATGACTGGTGCTTGCAAACGTGTAATACTGTCAATAGGGAAAGCATAATATATAGTCAAATGTAACTTTGGTCCAGGGACTTCCTCACCAAGGAAACCTCTCTCGGAGAAGCAATGCCCGTTAAGACATAAGAGAGAACCTCATCCCTCGAACCTCGGGTATTATCTTCTTAATTCTCCCAGAGCTCCTCGACGTCGTTCCCAGGCCACGTAAAGCCCATACCGACAACGAAGGGCTGTAAAGCAACTCTTACAAATGGCTTACAATGCGAGACTTTGTCAAAAGGACTGCTAAAACTCTGTCTGCAAACTGTTTCACGAATTCCGGAATTCAAACATGAGTGTTCCAAGTGAAGTAACCTTGCCTCAGAATTTCTTGGATGAACACGAGCTGATTAAAAACGACTTGAAATATACAGAGGGAATCTCATGCGAGTTCCACGAACAACTACAGGGAATGCGATACTGCAGTCTGTGGCATGTGCTGAGTAGGAGTATCCTCATTATGAATGAGTGTCATGAGCCGGTGGCGATAGAAATTATTCCTGAAAAGAGTTGCGCTTTTAGCTCCTATCTTACCAAAAGAGCGAGAACTACGCACCTAATTCGCTGCTGCAATCCGAAGAATTATTACCAAAAAACAACGTTGATGCAGAATAAGCCAGTGCAACAACTGAGCGCAAAGAATGTGTCCAGCCACGGTTACTGCGGTCCGTGAATCCTCTCCGCAGACCCAGAGACCCCACTGTAGTTAACGTGATGAGTGCCCTATCCAAGCAGTAAGAACAACTGTGAACATCACTTTCTCCTAACCACAGTGAAGCCGAGGCTACCCTCAGTTTGAACCAGAATGTGGTGCCTGGCCACGGCTACTGCGACCCGTGTTACCTCTTCGCAAACACAGAGACCACTATGACGTGAACTCGATGCGTGCCGTCTTCAAGAAGAAAGGAACAATTGTGTGACATTTCGACACCACGTTATAATCTTTCGTCCCCCGTGATGCATTACCTCTACTCAGGTGGACCCAAAAGAAAGGCATAAATGATGACTAATTACAAGATGCCGGAAACAAAGAAGGAAAGTCCCGAAGATGAATTCAGTTTCTTCCTCCTGGACGTACAGAAGAAGGCGCAAGAAAGAGGCCCTGCCTTAATCAGTGAGAGGGCATCCTTGATGTGGGAGCACATGACACGGGACGAGAGATGGGCGTATGAGGATAGGGCCCGAATCCAGAAGCAGAATCTGAGCCTTGTGGATTCTGAGAACTAATTTCGGCCACGGAGAAAATACTGCGCATGTCCTGAGAAAGTTCTGAACAGGGCTAACAGACAGACCAGGATTACCCATGAGATAGAAGAAAGTGTTTTCGCTCTCAAACACCAGAACTCGCTGAAAAACCTCCCGTTGCACCTGGTGCACGCCAACTGCTATTGCACACATCGTATTGCCGGTTACCTCTGCTGCGAAATTCCTCTCTCTGAATTTAGATTTGTGGCCGGCGTTAAAATACTTAACATTAATCTATTAACAGGGATCAGATTCCTGTTGTGCTTTGCTATTCTGGAAACCAAAACTGCAACAGGAACTCATTTGTTTCCATTGCCTCCAGACGGTGAGTCAGAACATCAGAAAATTTATGCCAACATCAGATTATTTCTAATGGGAGAGGACGCAGACGAAACAAACCTGCCGCTTCTGTATACGGGACCAGGAGACTTCGAAGATGTTGAAAACATTTTGTGGCACCTGAATGAACACCGTGATCAGCACAGAAATGAGGGAAGAGACAAGTTCCGCGTATACTCTGTCTGCAACCTGTTTCATGAACTCCGGAATGCAAGCGTGGGTGTTCCGAGTGAAGTGGTCTTGCCTCCCAACTTCTTGGATGAACATGAGCTGATTAACGAAGGCTTGGAATTTACGGAGGGAATCTCATGCGACTTCCATGAGGAACTAGAAACAATGCTATAATGCAGTCTGTGCGACTCTGTGTTCTTTGCTGATACAAACACAGTTAATTCCGTCCATTTATCATAAATATTTAGTTAGATACAGCAATTTTCAACACAATTCTTAAAATAATGTAAAATTTCATGCGACACGTATTTTACATAATACCCGATTCTATTCATATGATGACTTTTTGAGGTCAAAATCTTGACCGAACTATTAGTTATTATTCGTATCAATAATTATTGATTAATTTTTTAATTTAATAATTTCAGGTTCAAATCAGACGTTACCCATTATAATGGGTAACGTCTGATTTGAACCTGAAATTATTAAATTAAAAAATTAATCAATAATTATTGATACGAATAANTTGATAATAGGACTTTTTTGTGAACCTCATTAATATTCTTCAATGTCTCAAGTCTGTAGTGTACAGTATGATGTCTTTTGGAATTTGACTTTGCTGTAAAATATCGTGTGTGTAATTTTTCAGTTACTGACATTAAATCAAAACTCAATCCTCTGACAACTGCTCTTGTTTTATGCAGTACCATGCAAACTACCTTGATCCACGAGAACTGTAATAACTGGCAATCGCAGAACATATCAACTTCTAAACGAAACCTCTCTCTCTCTCTCTCAACAGCGCTGGTTTCTGATATCAGAAAGAGTAGGAATGGACTTTAGCTTCAATGCATTCCCCCCTCGCCCCAAAGGAGAGCTAGTATTATAAGTTGATTACAATAAAAAGAAGTTCTAGTGCAGAATATTCTTGTTCTTATCTCAGTTACTTTTCTCTTCATTTTATTATCTCAAACACGACATTCCTGCACATGCCTATAAAATACAATGTTAGGAAGCAAATATTTCTTTCTGAGCACTGCTATATAAGTGATAACCCAAATCCACACCAGATGGTTGGTACAAGATTATATTATCAGAGTAACAAACTTTGTAACAGAAGTGTCTCAGATATTGATTCAATTCAAATTTCATATCTGCAATATAAATTACACAGGCCAACAGCTGTTTTGTTGCCGGGGTATTTGGAGCTGATTTCATATGAATTTGATGCCCTGAATTCAAATATGCCATTAGTTTTTGCCTAGGAGCTCAAATTTTTAAGATATAACATTTTGGTGAAATATACGTTACACTATTTTAAGTTAAATCAGTGGATCAAATAAAAAAACTCAACATGGAATTTTTATTACTATATTATAATTATATTTTTATTTTATTATATTAAATACAAAGATAGAGGAAAAAATCATCGACTATATATAACAGTCAAACCAACTATAGTCACGGAACACTACGGAAGCTTCTTTTTCGTGACTTTCTTGAATGTATTTTAGAACAGTCCCTTTTTAAACTCCAGCAGTAATCTGCCATCATGTGTGTATCCCATCTTCCTTGGTAGCGGTCCTCCATAGTTTTAATATCCTGGTGAAATCTTTCACCTTGTTCCTCACTGGTGTCTCCTAAATTTTCAGGAAAACTATCTAAGTGACTGTGTAAATAGTGCACCTTAATGCTCATGTTACAGCCAAGGGATTTGAAACTGTTAAGCATCTCGTTTACCAGTTCAACATAGTTTTCAGCTTTGTGTTTGCCCAGAAAATTTTCGACAACTGCAACAAATGAAGTCCAGGCTTTTCGCTCAGCCTCGTTCATCGAATTTGCGAAGGCAGGATCCTTAATGAGTTGTCTTATTTGTGGGCCGTCAAATATTCCTGCTTCAATTTTTTCCGTACTCAACTGAGGCATTTTCATTTCTATATATGCAAAGCATGATCCGTTCTTATCAAGGGCCTTTACAAACTGCTTCATAAGGCCCAACTTGATATGCAGTGGAGGAAAGATGATTTTCTCTCGTCTAACTAAGGGATCGTTAATGATATTCTTCTCCCCAACGTACATGTTTTCTCTCTTGGGCCATTCTTTTCTAACCCAGTGGTGTGTTTTGTCTCTGCTATCCCAGAGGCACAAAAAGCAGGGATATTTGGTGTAACCACTTTGCTGTCCAAGGAGAAAATTTACCATTTTTAAGTCCACACAAATCACCCATTGATGTTCATGATACTTTATCTTCTCTAAGACCAAAGCTATGGTGTTATATTCTTCTTTCATTTTCGTGGAGTGAGCAATTGGTATTGAACCATATTTGTTTCCATTGTGTAGAAGGACACATTTCAAACTTCGCTTTGAGCTGTCAATAAATAGGCGCCAATCATCGGGAAAATATTCAGGAAGAGCCATTTTTTCCAAGAGTCCTCTAATTTCGTGACAATATACAAGATTGTAATCTTGAGAGAAGAAGGGTAGCAGATCCGTTTCTCTTGTGCGGTAAAAGGAAATTTTGGTTTCTTGTTCCAGTAAATTTTTGTCGTTCAACCTAGAAGCCAGTAATTCAGAAGCTTCTTTTGACAGGTTGAGATCTCTGATGAGGTCATTTAACTCATCCTGGTTAAAACGTTGAGGGATTGACGACATCCCTTCATAATCACTGTCACCTTCATTACAATCAGAAGGGTGATTAGAGGGAAAATACTCATCCTCACAGAGCTCTGGTAGCTGGTGAAACGTTGGGATCGGTACTTCCTCTGAGTGAGGAACTGGGCGTCTTGCAGAGGCTAAATCAGGATAAGTCCACTTGCTACGGTTGTTTCGATTGATTCCAGTAATATTTACTAGGCAGAAATAACAGTCATCGAAGTGGTTCTTGGGTTCTCTCCAAACCATCGGTACGCCGAATTTCAGACTTTTTCTTTTCCCGGTAGTCCACTGTCGTAAATGTTCTGTACAAGTTTTACAGACCTGATGCGGTGCCCAGGTTTTATCCTGATCACCAAGCCTAACACCAAAGTATACAAAATAAGCTTTCTTTACAAAGTCACTAACAGTTTTTCTGTTTTCTTTTAACGTGTATTCTCCACATATGTAACAAAACACATCAGGTTGATTTATACAACTTCTTCTTCTTGAACTCATTTTATTTCAATTCAGGAACACAAACACAACAATCTTCAACACAGTACGTTTTAGGTTAAATTTATAACAACTCTTTTACTTTTATAAACAAATATCACCCGAGGCCAACTTCGATGTACCCTGCACGGCGAGAACATATAAACTAACCTCAACTCTAGTGGAAGCGTTCAAGTTCACTTCACACCGGACAGACAATGCCATCTAGTGGATTTTGGGGGAACTCAGTGGACAGCAGACTGACAATAGGGCAAATATACAGGAACCAATCCTTGCATATGAGATTTAGAACTGCACAAAATACAATTAGAACTGCACATTTTGTGTAGAACTGCACGTTACAAAAACGCTGATCTAAAAAAGTAGAGCTGGTAGAGAAAAACTGATTTTATATTTAGATTCAGCGCCTTAAATATAACTAAAATTAGTTCTAAAATCCTAGACAAAAAAAAAAAATTTTTGTAGGCCTGTGTTATTATTTTAAATTTTTGTGCTGGAAATACTTAGATCAGAAGATGAAGGAAAATGCCAAATTTTCCAAAAGTGGTCTGAATTCTGCTACGCCATTCTGTTTAATTATGAATGAGAGGATTTGGAGATAAATGGCTTGTAATAAAATGCAAGAATGAAATATTATAACAGACATATGAAATTAAATAAGCAGAATTTCTGGAATATAAAGATACTCGTGAGGTTCGATGTTCTTCTGACAGTGACTATGCAAGGTATATCATCTGGATGATATTGTGCAGTCTGGCATAAGTTTAACAATGTTTCAAAGGAACACTGGTACACTTCTACCAGACTACATGGTGTTACATCAAAGAAAACAGTACTTTCCACTGACACTCCCAAAATAAACATAAATTATATAAAAGCAAGAGAAGAGCATTTTGATTAAAACAGCATTATCTTATACACATAAGCAATAACTGGATGTTTCTGATGATGTCCTTTGCTTCACTTTCACTTTCACTTTATTTTAAATTCCATAGATCCCTTTCAAGTCACGCTTGCCATAGGATATAAAACATGTCAAAATACATAAACACATACGTAAAAACAATGAACCCATCAACATGCAATACAGTCACAATACAAAATTTGTACATAAAAATAGTCAGATATGATTAAATTTATGCAGATATATGATTATCGTTGTCACCATCATAAATTAATACAAAAGACCTATCTATATAAATAAAAATGTAAATATTCGTTTGTTACCCCTCGAAAATCTCCGAAAGTTCTTCACCGGTTGCTTCGAAATTTTGACACAACGTTGCATTCAAATACGCGCGTGTTTTATATACCTACTAGCTGTACGCGGTCACGCGTGAATCCGGAAAGTATCCTTCCATGGAAACGCAATAACAGTTGCATAGGAATTGCCGAAACAACAAACGCGTTTCCCCGGAGATTAAAGGATAAGAGTTTCCGTTGCGTAACAACGGATGAAACCGGAAAGTATACTTCCATGGAAACGCAATAACAGTGGGCCGTTGCATAGGAATTGCCGAAACAACAAACGCGTTTCCCCGGAGATGAGAGGATAAGAGTTTCCGTTGCGCAACAACGGATGAAACCAAACACTTCTACAAGGTGTTCTGTGCTAGCATTTCCTAAGCAAAGATGAAACTAACTCTTCGATAAGGTATACCCTATCCCATCCGAATGCTGGCTATATGTATAAGAGAGTGTAGCTCCGGAGACTGTTCAGTATCACGAGTGTCTCGAGTATCACGAGGTCACAAGTATCACAAGAGATTCCGAGTGAAATCGCAGCACAGATCCTGAGTTTGCACTCAGAGAATTGGATTCGACTGTGGCAGCGTTTCCCCGGTGATGGACAACAGAAGGCTCATTGTATAACATCCGCCGAGTTATAAATAGTCCAGCTTGGACAAGAAGCAGTCAGGCCAAGGCCTTCAGAACATTCATTAGAGTGTATTCCCTTTTCAAAAGTGAGCGATTGAGCGCTAACATTAAACTGACCCTCCATAAAGCTCTTATTATATCCGTAATGACTTATGCTAGTCCCGCCTGGGAGTTTGCGGCAGACACTCATCTAGTGAAATTGCAGCGCCTGCAAAACAAAGTTCTCTGCACGATTGACAATTTTCCGGTCCGCAATTTGCACATGGCATTCAAAATCCCGTACGTATATGATTACTTAACAAAATTATGCAGGCAACAAGCAGAACTCATACAAATTCATGATAATGAGAATGTTTGCAACATCGGACAAGGCGAAGCCCGACACAGAAAGAATAAGAGGCTTAAACTTGGCGGCGGTCAGGCATACGACCGTTCAAGTGACTAGACTGCCGTGGTAGCTAATACTACTAGGAAATATATATAAAAGGGCATAATCTGCTGTACCTAGCCTGGACTGGCAGAGGCCGTGTATATATTGTACATTTAAATAAGAAATAAGTGTGTATTGTAAATATGTGTAAATACAGACAGTGGACTTAGTAATACAGACTGACTAACAAATGAGAGACCCGACCCCTCGTCAGAGATGGCGCTACACATGGACAAGACAGTAACTTTCATTCAAAGCTGGGGCTCGACACCAAGACAGACAGACTGACTGACCGTCAGTTGCAACGTGACTCTGACTCTGAGAAGCAGTCAGCCTCGGGGCAGATGCCGAGGGATACAGAAGAGAGTGTGGAAGTACCCGCCGAAGGAGTCAGTCTTGGGATAGCTACCGCCGAATATAAACAGTTTCAATTTATTTTCATTTTGATTTAATTATTTCGTGTGACATTGCGTTGGAATTGGGCTGTGTCGTTTACCATAGCGTTCATTTCGTTGAGTATATTTTATTTTTAATTGTTCTTCATTTCGTTTTCCTAATTGTTTTCCTTATTTTTCAGTGCAATTGGTGGTGGGATTGAGCTGTGTCGATTGATCTGCGTTTGAATTGAAATATTTCGTTAGACTGAGCCACAGCAACGCGTGGCCGGGTACAGCTAGTTCATAATATAGAAGTCTGATGCAATTATTTCCATCACATAACTACAAATACTTAATTTAACAGTCCAAATATAGTACCTTTAATCGGGATTTAAAAATTAGAATATCCAATAAAAATTCAGTGTATACAATCAGTCATTTCATAGCAAGAACCTTAAAATTTGAAAACTATTTATTAACATATTCCTCTACAGCAAGGATCTCCAAACTATGGCCCGCGAAAGAATTGTGAAGAAATACGCCAATTGAACTAATTTTCCAATGAGTACTGGTAAAGAAAATATTTCCTCATAGATTTCAAATTCATTAATTAAGATTGTGTTAAAAATATATTGATATTCCATATTATGTTAATATTAATATTATTCACAATTTTAGATTTGAAAGAAAAATTCGGAAGCGATTTGCTGATGTGGATGTCAGTGCTCAGGAAATTAGATTGTTTCAGAATCCGTTTGACTGTGATGCTGCAGATGTCCCAAGTCAAATTCAAATGGAAATTATTGAACTTCAGGAAAATTATCATATTAAAGACGAATACAAGGAAGGAAATTTGATCTAATTTTATAAATTTCTGAGTTCTGCGCAATTTCCAAATTTAAAGAAATTTGCTTGTAAATTTATTTCTATTTTTGGGACGACATATCTGTGTGAACAAACTTTTTCCAGATGAAGTAGATCAAGTCAAAATACAGGGCAAATTTATTTGATGAACATATAAAGTCGCTACTTGTGATTAGAGTTTCAAAATTTGAAAATTAATTTAATCAGATTTTAAGAATGCAAAAAGAGTTTCATCATTCACATTAATTGTTTTATCATAATTTCTCATGCAAATATGAGTGTTTGCTGCTACTCTCTGTTGTCATTAATATACTATAATTTATTCTCATGTACTTTGTGTATAGTTCATGAAATTCTGTGCTTTCAATAAAACTTATATACCTAGAGTTATTAATTTCTCATTTTATCCAGCCCATTGAAAGTGCTGAATTACCTAATGTGGCCTGCGTTTCGAAAAGTTTGGAGATCCCTGCTCTACAGGATAAAAGGAAATGAGCTGTGAGTAAACCATTCATGACCATCTTAATTGTATACAGCCATATGTTATTTAAAACAGATGGTCAATTACAGTACCATACTACCATAAAATTTATACCATTAAGCGCCGAGCGACTAGGCAGTGGGTAATACATCATGTGTAAAGTCAACCTAACAAACAATTCAAGAGAATATCTGGATTACAAAACTTTATCTTCTTTATATTGAAAGTATTCATGTATAGAGTAAAAAGAATATGATATAAAAACCTCTTTAATGTATATTTAAAGCTTTCCTCATCATTGACCAAAATCTTTATTGATCGTGGAAGATGATTGAACACTTCAGTAACTGTTCTATAAGCTCCTTTATCAAATTTTGAAATACTCACATAGGTACTTGTAAATTACCAAGGTTTAGTGTTCGTTATGATTCTAATAATTTTCTTTTACAAGAAGACACTATCCTGGCATGTGAGGAAGCACCCCAGAAGATTATACCATAACTCATGATGGAGTGTACATAAGCAAAGTAGATTGGCCTTAACATTGCAAATGATACAATGTGTTTTATATTTCGCTATGCATAGCACGCAGAGGATAATCTACTGATCACTAGGTCAATATGCTGTTTCCAAGATAATACATCATCAAAAATCAAACCAAGAAACTTATTATTTATTACTATTCTTGGAGGGGTTGGGTTTACCCATGCACCGCGACTAATAGTCTATTGTACGTCCCCCTTTGATATTCTACCAGTCGCCATACCCTTCCGATACTGGTGCTCGCTATCAGCCCTGTTCAGCCAGCGAGGCTGGCAGTGGTACCCGATACTTCCCCATCTACCGGAGGCATTGGAAACTACTTGGGCGGGAAACTTTNCAATTTTACTCAGAGGTCTCCTAGAGACATGAGGATCTTTCACGTGCCGTAAATCTACGACACGGGACCCACGGCTTAAAGTCCCTCCCGGAGGACTTGTTCCCTGAATTTTTCCGACCTTAAAATTTCCACGACCTCCTCCGGGTTTGAACCCGCGTACCTTCAGTCATGAGGGACCAAGGAACTTAGTTTCTGTTACACTGGAGATGTTTTTCTGATCATAATTCATTTGTATCGTTGTGTTACAATTCATAGACCGAAACTCTAAATATTGAGTTTTATTGACATCTAAGGCAAGTAAATTAACATTAAACCAAGTGTTTATATCTTTAAATGTTTGGTTATGATTTTTTTCAAAGTTTACATTATTAGTATCAGTAATTATAATACTGGTGTCATCAGCTTATAGAACCATGTTATTATCCATATTTAATATTTTAGGTAAATTGTTACTATTGTATTATTGTAAATTGTATTGTTACTGTCAGTTATATGGCCCAAAACAACTCTCTGATGTCTACCAGTTAGGTAAGATTTAATTAGTGTTTTAAATATACCTTATATTCCATACAATTCCAGTTCATCCAACAAAATTTTGTGATTTGCACAATCAAATGCCTTTTGCAGGTCATAAAAATACCTCCTACATTCTGGCTGTGAGAATACTATTAATCAATGAAAATTCCGCCGTCTTTGCTGGAACCATAGGACACAATGTGACACCTTCTGTAATTAAAAATCCATTGTGTTCATGTCAAAATGTGTTTAGATGATAACATAATGAATTACATAAGAAAATTTTGTCTTTCACACTTTCCAAGTTCATTAGTGCATGCTGTGGAAATATACAATTTTGTAACTATTTTATATGATATAAATCTAATTTAGTGCTATGAAGAGGTCAGGTAAATATAAAGTATCTACCATATTTCATACTGATTATGTCTGACAGTAATTCAGACCACGTTTGTATGCAAGCTTTGAACTAAAAGTTGGAATGAAAGTAAATGAAAACACTATATTCCACTGATGATATCTGAAAGCCTATGAACTACGTACTTTAAAATCATGCATTTATGTTAATCCAGAACAGTAATAACTACTATTCACCAGTCCAAAGAGACAGAGTTATTTTGCATTATTCAACGCTGCAAAACCTCTGTGATAATCATACCGGTCTCGGCATTGTATCATTGGCAGTGGAGTAATTTGTAACTGCCCTTCAACTATGCCAATGAGCACTAACATGGAGGTGAGACTAAACATATATATATATANATTGAAGTTGCGATTTAACCTTTTAATTGTTAGCAGAAGTAGGAATGTATTTCTGAGTTTCCCACCAGACTATAGCAAAACATGTACATTAAGTTTGTGAAATAGAGACTGCTTTAACAAGTGCTATTATTCCAGTTATTTTTGTTTCTGTCAAGTTAGGTTCCTAGAATTGTGGAAACTAGAAATAGGGCTTATTTCTTAAAAATAATGGCCGGGCATCATTATCATGTATCAACAGTTTAATGTAAATGTGTTATGACCTGCAACTATCCAAGGAATATATTTCGACATGTTGCGCAATGGAGGACAACCTCTCCATCCCCAGCAGTACGTGGAGGCATCGTCCTCCATTGCGCAACATGTCACAATATTATCACTGGCGTGGTATGGACTGTATTCATCTGGCTGAGGACAGGCACTAATGGCAGGCTTGTGTGAAATTGTCAGTGAATATTTTGGTTCCATAAAATGTTTGGAAATTCTTGAATAATTGAGTGATTGTTTGCTCCACCTCTTCACCCTCTTCCATCAGAGCAAAATGGCAGAGCCCCATTTAGGTTTATCTGTAGTGGTATGGTGGTTCGGACTCAGTGCTGCCCGGAACAGTGTCAAAGAAAGTAGCATCCCTTACCTTTCTGGCAGGGATCGCACTCTGGCCATCCATGTCATAGTTAACTTCAATAGCCGAAACAGCAGGTTGGCACCCCAGAGGGCAACAGTCTTCATGACAGTACAGCTGTTGGTTGAGGTAATGAGCTACAAGCCGGAAGGTCATGGATTGAATCCCGATGAGGTCATTAGATTAGTCCCGACAAAGGGCAAGAAGGCGACAGTTCCTCTGCGGTCATCAGGTTGATTGCTGTTGGGTTGGCGGTTGAGGGCCCTCTGGATCTGCCGGTCGTTATAGCCATTGCGCTTGAAGATGTCCTTCAGGAACTCCAACTCCGCACGCAGACTCTCTTGATCGCACAGAGCTCTGGCCCTATGTACCAGTGTGGACAGAGCTGCCTGTTTACTGGAAGGGTGATGATGGGACTTGGCATTGAGATACAGGTTTGTGTGTGTGGGTTTGCGGTATACTGTATGGCCTAGAGAGC
>NW_019719383.1:342487-348111 GCF_002891405.2 Cryptotermes secundus
CTCTGAAGATGGAGGCGCTACGTTCCTCCGAAACGTCGGCCAAAACGAAGAATACACGGTGCCTAAACCCAAAAGACAATTTTCTTCATTGTTATCGCCATGAAAACCTCAAAACTTACTCCACATCAACTTCACAGTGATCTTTCAGCTAATGGTCTTCGGTGAAAGATTCACTGTCTGTTCTGATACCCAAATTGACTCCACATGTAAACTCCATGCACAAAATAGATTGTAATCTTATCTTAAAAGTGGTACAGATGTATTAAACAAACATAAACGGGCAGTCTATTCAGAAATTATTATAATGATTACAGTCATCTGAGTCTGAGTGAAAAGTTTAACATTTCATAAAATAACAAGAAGTAAAGTCAGAGTCTTGTATATTTTAATCTATACTTTCTTAGGGGAACAGAATGGAGGACAGAAGATTTTGAGGAATTAGAGCAAGCATTCCCCCCATTTGATCTGCCCTTAACTCCTCCTTAATACAATTTTCATTATTTTTTTTTGCAAATTTTTTTTTTACTTTTCCAACTCCATCAAAGAGTTGATTAGCTATATTTTTCTTACGATTCTGCCCTGTATTTAAGGACAAGACATAAATATGTATTTAGTTGTATCCGTGTTCATTTCTAGACCTATTACTACCAAGAAAAACTGAATATTTATGAGGAAAGTTATTTTCTTGCAGTGATACACTTCCAATAACATAGTATACCTCAATGATCGTAGAGTGAGAATTTGTGTTTTTGCCTTTCACTGTGAAAGAAGTAAAAAAATGTAGAAATAATTAATTATGTTGTGTTTTCATGATTGCAGATGATTATTTTATAAGTACTGATGTTTTTTGATATATTATACTGGGGGAAACATTTTCTCTTGAACATGCAGCTGGCGTTATCTGTGGGCCACCCTGTCACCGTGGGACATAAATACAGAGACCTGGTCCTCTGGGTTAGCTGTCGCATGCAAGGCTGATGACCTTGCACTGTAATAATACTTGTTGCGAAATTGATGATGTAAATCTGGGTGCACTAATACACAAGACAAATGTTGCAGAATCCTGTAAGGAAGTGTGAAGTAGATACCACAATTGGAGAAAAACAGAAACTTTAATTGATGCTAGTAAGGAGGTTTGTGTAAAACTAAGTATATGTTTATGTTTCATCAGCAGAATGTAGGGCGGAATCATGACATAAAGATAGGCAACGGATGCTTTGAAAAAGTGGCACAATTCGGATATTTGAGGACTGTAAAAGAATGGTCAGCAGTTTTAGCCGCTAGTGGCGCTGTCGGTGCCGTTGGTGCATTTTGGAGTGGTGTGGAGGTATCGAGCGTATCGAGGTTGGAAGCTGCGCCACTTACGGAGGCATTTTGAAGCTAATTTGTTTATCAGCAGGCAGCTGTTTTGTGAGTTGGATGGTCTAAGGCGAAGGAAGTTTCGTGAGGATTTTGTTGAAATGTAAGTGGTAATAAGAAGTGTTTTGCCGTTATTTATTCATTGAATGTGGATATTATTGGAGGATGTTTAATACTGTTTGTGAATGAATGGGTTGGTGAATTGACGTTTTTTATAATGAAATCGTTAGTTGCAAATGCCGTAAAAAACTTGCACCACGGTGAATTTAATTTCAGCTTTCGAATTAACTGGAACAGTACGAGTTCAATATTATCATTGCTTTAGGCAGTCTTAAGAGCTCTTAAGACATACATAACAAATCTTCACATCAGAATAAAGCTTAATTCAGTTGCGACTGAATGAACAGTCAATGCCGGTAAGTTGTGCTGATGAGTGTTGGTGAAAAGTGGTCTACTCCTGGGTATGTTCCAGAGACACAGGTGGTCCTATTGACGGTAGAAATGATACTACCAAACTACAACAGCATTACGAGGTAACACGTACATCAGCAATTCTTCCTGCAGGAGTTAAGTTAGTTGTTATTTATTTATTTATTATTTATTTATTTATTTCATATCATATCCATGGATCATTGTACATGATATAGGACAAGTCAAATACTTTACAATACAATAAGTAATAATAATAATAGTAATAATAATAATAATAATAATAATACAATATATAACACAATGATATAATAGTATACAAAGATAATAAAATTATGATTCGAATGATATATATCCTGGGTGGTTATGGTTATGGAGAGTTTGATGGAATGAAGATTGGCAGGGGAAACCGAAGTACTCGGAGAAAACCTGCCCCAGTGCCACTTTGTCCATCACAAATCCCACTGGACCAGACCGCCTCGGTGGGAAGCCAGCGACTAACCGCTTAAGCTGTGGCACGGCCTTAGAGATAATATTGTCTGGTATGTTGCTTCACTGTAGTTTATGGTCCTGGTCTCTGTAGTGCTGGTGAAGCTTCTTGAAGTCTGCATATCTCCAGAGTAGCCTGTTCCGGTAAATCTCCACTGTGTTAGCTTGGTTGCTGGAAAAGTTAAAAGAAAACTGCGCAGTAGCGATTCCAAAACCAATTATTCTCCAAAACCAATTATTCATTACTTATGTGATTATAATTGATTAGAGCTAGTGCTTGCCCCATACAAGAGAAACTCATCCACTTTGTAGAAGCAATGATTAAGTAGGTAAGTTTTCAAAGCACTTCTGAACTTGAATAGTACTGGTATCTCTTTAATATGTAGTGGTAAATGATTTAGCAGTCGAATTCCTACATTGTTAAAGTTGTTCTTGTATAGACTTGTATTACATGGGACGATGTGTAAGTCGTCTTTTTTCCTTGTATTGTATGAGTGTAATCCTGAGTTGGTTGTGAAATCATTTAAATTGGATTTTATGTATATTAAAATTTCGTATATATACAAAGATGGTAAAGGTAATATATGTAATGATTTGAAAATTTGTTTACAACTAGTTGTTTTTGGGACCTGGGTCATAGCTCTTATAGCTCTCTTTTGTAATTTAAATATCAATTTTGCTTTTACTGAGTTACCCCAAAATATCAGTCCATATGATAGCAAAGATTGGAAATAAGCAAAATATAACGTGCGGACACTCTCTTATCCAGTCACTCTTCTGACTACTCTTAGGCCATTTTGTTTTATTTTGCCACGTATTAAATTTTGGTTTCTGCGTAACATGTCTTAGTTATGCCAATGGCTGTATCCTTCAAGTGTCATGATCATGAATGTCGCATATGTGCTTCCGTCTGCCCATTCTTCAGCATGTTTACACCTGCTTTTCTCTGCCTCTTTCTGCATTCCTGCCCGACTTCCTCTTGCAACCTTCCAGCTGACATTGTTCTTACCTAGCATTCATGGGGCTTCCCTTGGAATGAGGATGTTGAAAACACGCAGTTTTGACTTGATATGAATTTTTTTCAGTTAATAATATCATATATAAAAAATGTGATGAAATTGACTCAGGTTATAATGGAAATTGTGACAGTGATAAAATTGTTTGGCACACTCATTTAACTTGAACTGTTCTCTGTTATAATTAAGGTAATTATGTATTTGTCATTGTGATGTTCCACTGGAGCTTCATCATATATTTCTTTGAAGTATGAGACTATTCTTTTTCTTCAGGCTAATTTTGGAGAATTAAGAAACCTGCACGGACTTTGCTGCTTTCTGGGCCCTGCGTGACTCGTTTAGGAACTGATTTGCAATGAGACAGATGTGACTGTATGAAGATGCAAAAGCTTGAGTGATGTATTTTATAGAGAGTTGGGGAAAATGGATGAACCTCTGGTCATGTTATATCGCACAAGTGTCTTAATTGCAGTGGAAATATCACTGCCACACTATACCATCCTTTATGAGGTAAGTTGTAGAGCTGCAGTCGCTCTTATATGAGTTATATTAGTTGTTCTCTGCTTTCCCACTTAGTTTCGAACTATTAAAAGTTGGGTTTTAAGGAACATGTGATTCTTATGCAGATGTGTTCTTCCTTCTAGGATACTTGCCTGTCTGTTCGCCTGAGACTGCTTGCTTCTTCCCCATTGAGCCTGCTTGATTGCATACCTGGCTTTGCCATGCATGGAACTTGAGTATTCTTAGCTAGTATGCATGTGTCTTTCTTTGGCCTAAGGGAGTAAAAAACACTTACTATTGCCTTAAAATGGAATTTTTCACTTTGTAATGTAAGAGAAGAAAATGTGATATAGTTGATTTAAATTGTAATGGAATTTGATGACTGTAAAATATGATTCCAGCTACATATTTGATTCAAACTGTTGTTTCTCATATGTAAGCTAATAAAATTTTGTCCTTGTGGTATCTGGTTGAGTTACATGATATAATTCAAGAAAGTAGATGTCAGTTTCTTGTCCCTGATGCCATATTTTGGAGATGAAGGAATTGTGGGAAGTTGCTGACTGTGGTGGCCCTGCGTCACTGTTGACAGACGTTAGCGGCATTGAGACAGTTGTGATTGAATGAAAAGACAATGAAGCTATGTTTTGGTGTTGAGTGTTGGTGATAAATGGTCCACTCCTGGGAATGTTACAGAGACACAAGTGGTCCTAGTGATGGTGGAAATGATACTTCCAAACCACACCAGCATTACAAGGTAACAGGTACATCAGCAATTCTTCCTGCAGAAGTTAAGTTAGTTAGTTCTGTTCATTTAGTTTTATTTTGCCACATATTAAATATTGGTTTCTGCGTAACATGTTTTAGTTATGCCAATGGCTTTATCCTTCAAGTGTCATGATCATGAATGTCGCATATGTGCTTCCGTCTGCCCATTCTTCAGCATGTTTACACCTGCTTTTCTCTGCCTCTTTCTGCATTCCTGCCCGACTTCCTCTTGCAACCTTCCAGCTGGAATTGTTCTTACCTAGCATTCATGGGGCTTCCCTTGGAATGAGGAGGTTGAAAACACACAGTTTTGACTTGATATGAATTTTTTCAGTTAATATCGTATATAAAAATGTGATGGAATTTACTCAGGTTATAATGGAAATTGGGACAGTGATAAAATGGTTTGGCACACTCATTTAACTTGAACTGTTCTCTGTTATAATTAACCCGTTGCCGTGGTTCGTCGTGTATGCTTCATCTGGGATTTAAATCGTCTGGGGGGTTCGGCGTGTATGTTTCGTCCAGCTGCACACGTATGTTATAACGCCCATAATAATTGATGCTTTTGCTGTAGATTGTTAGATTTTTCACTGGCCTGTTGTCAGGAGGACTGTATTTATTGACACACGCGTTTAAGAGCGCTAAGTCGTTGTTACATATGCCTGTCTTGCAGCAACGTTCCTGTGGCTATTGCGAGCTGTTTCTGTTATGAATGATGTGTTTTCTTTGCTCTGAAGCTATAAACAGTAGAGATGTGATATGGCCTGGTGTTTATGATATCGTATTGCCCTGAGCTGGCTACACACACACTCAATTGGAATTCTTAGAAGAGGGATGTACAAAAATTTATGCTAGCAAAATCGATTGCTTTCGCACAGTACATAGCACCCATTTCTTAGAAAAACGCCACAATATAAGGCAGAACACTGTGGTCACCCCCTGAGAGGATACGGATGTGTGTGGGGGAGGGAAAAGAACTCATTCCTTCATGTATTATCGCTTCAGCTGACTCCATTTTATCGTACTGACCTTGGTGGTCGTTTCGAGGGATGACCATAA
>NW_019719383.1:348220-354450 GCF_002891405.2 Cryptotermes secundus
TTAAGATCATTTTAGTGAAAGTTTCATCCTTCAAGGCGTACCATTCACTGCTGAAATACTAAACAACCTGCTTCCATGGCCGAGATACAGGGCGCCCATATTATAAGGTAAGGTTATAAAACCACCATTTAAGATCATTTTAGTGAAAGTTTCATGTTCCTATCTCATAGAATTTAAGAACAATGATGAATAAATAATTTTCGAGCAAAATTTAAATGGCCGGCTGAATATATTACCGCAGGAGCCGCGGCCGCGGGATTTAAATGACCACGTCAAAGGGTTAAGGTAATTATGTATCTGTCATTGTGATGTTCCACTGGAGCTTCATCATATATTTCTTTGAAGTTTGAGACTTTATTCCTTTTCTTCAGGCTAATTTCTGCCATTTCTTATTGTACATATATATTTTTTAGGCAAAATCTTCAGGCAGCAGAAAGGAATGGCATCGAAACGGGAGAAGATTTATGATGGTGACCCTCCTAAGAAAAGCGAGGCTGATGCAACTGGAAGAAGCTGAAAAAGAACCCGTTGACTCGCCTGGCAATATCAGCAGTACCGTACATTCACATTTCCTGCCAAGTGGCAAAGGGGATGATAAGAGTGATGATGTCCTGGTCTCAGATGCTGACACAGACCTCTTGTGGGAGTTGGTTGTGTTATTAAATGATTTGAAGTTTGAAATGTCTACTTATGTAAACAAAAACCAATAGTCTGTTATTTTCCTAGAGCACTCAGATGTGTCAGAACTAGTTGGAACTTGCATGATTAAAAGAAATGTTGTCAGTGTGCTTAGTTTCTTGGCCTCAGCACTGGATGGGGGTGAGTGGTCAGCTTCACTCCCCTCCTGCTTTACCCCCAATAGAGATTTTACATCAGCTTCCACTCTTGAGAGAGATTAAAAATTGGAATATCCAGATGACACCGTATGAGTGTTCTCACTGTCAGTGTGAAGGAAGAAATAGCAGGTAGTACGTGTGTTTGGTGTTGAGCTACCCGACGTGCCAGATACATGAGTATAGCTTTGGTTGGCAGCATTACATTCATAACATCCACCTGTATAGATGTACTAGCAGTAAATCTAGAAACCTATAAAAGCGCTGTCAGAATACAGAATCAGATATTTGCTTGATTTAATTAATTTATAACCTGATGTATTTTGACATTGAAATGTCATCATCAGGGTGTTTAATCAGAATATGTTTGAAAGCTATTCAAGGTTCTTTTTATATGATTTTATGTCTATTCTAAAAATTTGCTCTGTATTTAGTAAAGCAAGTGAAGTAATAACATGATGTGATTCCTTTATGCAATTCAAGCCCTTTCAGGCGTTCCAAATTCATGTACAAAATCTATATAAACAGTGATATGTTTTTTTTGTGTTGATAGGCTGTAGTGCTATATGTCACAGAGTTTCGCTGAATTAAGATGGCATTCACATCCTTACTGATATGAAGGATGGCTTCATTCCTGTAACATATGAAATTGCTAGGGTTGTGTGTGATGTCCCATTTGTCCTGACGGGAGAGAGAGTTAATTTTTTAAATTTACGGTGGATTACAGAGTTACACGATACAGTGTGAAAGTGCCAGCAACAATTTTAGAACTGTTCCACTGTTTTTATAGGATATGCTGTGGGTCCCAGAGGTGGCGCTGCACAGTGCATAGGAGCTACGGAAGCAGCAGAGGAAGCTGGTGGCAGAACAGTTTTTGAATCAAGCAAGAGGAAACGTAGTCACATTGACAATTGCTCAGATACTGAACGATTTTGGGGCCCACGGGAAGGCCATGTTGAGAAGAGAGCAGTGAAACCAAGTGAAGTAACTAGATTTTGTTCTGACATGGCAGGATACACAGAAATCAAAACCACCTTAACATTTCTAAACTGTCAGTTTGAAGGAATCTGAAAATTTATCAGAATTTTTCAGTTTAGGGTTATAAAGTCTTTAGGGTTTTATACTATTGGTATACATAGTAGATATGTTTATACTATCAGTATATGTATTTTGCTTCTCAAGTTATATATAGTTTATCACTAATGATCATCATTGGCTCAAACTTTTTATGTGATTGCCATATGTACTTCCATTTCCATAAATTACCCAAAGGTTGATAATTTTAAAGTACTTTCAACTTGCATAGGTTCAGGGCTGGAGTTTATCTCACTTTACAGACTGCACAGTCGTTCTGTTTGTATTGCTTGTGTCGGGTAATTGGGAAAAGTAACAAGTGACTGGGAGCATCTCCTCGAAATTTGTTCTTTGTATTTATAGTGATTTAATGAGGGCTAAACATGAAGCAGACAGACATTTAGTGTAGTATTACTTTAGAACCAAACTAAAATGAGGCATTATTTCTTAATACAGTTTATCCATAGAATTAGAAGCGTGAACATTTTCATTCTTATAGTAGATAAATGATATCCAAAAGTTGCAGCGATCTATCTGTGGAGATAGGGACTGGCTCTGTTGATTGGTTTTGGAAGATGAGGATGGAAACAGATCCAATCTCTGAAGTGTTGTTTCAGATGAAAATTAAGCTAGTGAATAATGTCCAGAAAACTGATCATTTTATATTATGTACCATTACTAATCAATATTACCAAAGAAAAGAGATGAGAGTTTTGCTTTGTTTCCGTATTTAAATCCCTTCTGTGATTCATAATTATTTGAGGATATCTTATGCATAAAATATAGATGTTCAGTGGGTGTTCAGTTTTCACAAACCAGCACATTTTATATTCCTACAGTCAGTTTTAACAATTAATTATCATTGTCTTGAAAATATGTTGCATGAAGAAAAGTCATATGAAACCAATTATAAAATTCATTTGTGGTTGTGACTTCTTCCTGAAATATTTTTGTTCTGCTTAATATTTTCTCAAATGTGTGTCAGTTACGATATTTGAGGCCGTGACAGCAGTGAATATTAAGATTACAGCATTCCCGTGTGTGACACAATAGATAAGTACCTATATTTCAGAGGAACCTGCTGCCTCCATATTTAGGGTTGAAGAGTCAGAGGGGTTCAGATCTGAAAGATTCATACCTGGCTACCAAACTGCATGGTGTCACATCCCAGAAGACAGTAATCTTTTAACATATAAATTATATTAGCTGTTCATGGAATGGTTACTCCATGGACCACAGTTCAGTTAACTAGATAAATAGTAGTAAGGGATTGCAAAACTAAAGTGTATTAAGATCCATTCATTTGGATTAGAAGTTGTCACACACAGGTAGATGGAATGGTGTACAATTTTGAAACAGAATACAATAATGCACCTATAATTATAAATTTAATGGCACATAAAACTTCTGCTGTGTCGTGAAGTGTTGTTCAGAAGCTGATATCTTGTTATTAATTACAGGGAGAAGTTGCTGAATTAGAGATCCTTGCAAGACGACAGGTGAAAAGAAGGCGGAGGAATGACAAACCTCTGGACAAAAAGTCGGAGTTACACAGTAAGCATAATGTAACTGTTTTATATGGAAATTTATAAGAGCATGGAAAATATGGTTACCTGCTCATCTGAGATGAGTTGATTTTATGAGCTGGCAAGCAAAAATTCACAGAGGTCATTTATATTAGAAAGTCATGATTAATTTTTTGTAGGCCATGAGACTGACTGCAAGAAACCAAATTGCATCAGATAAATTAATTTTAACTCTGCAGCATGGGGAAATTACATGACCCTAAAGTTAAGATAGCATCAGGAAATGTATGAATGTGGTTGCTTTGAATTTCCTCGTGTTAGTTCCTTATCTTTCCAACACATCAGTTCCAAACATGATGCTTTAAGAAATGCAGTCTGCAAAAGTGCACAAAATTTGTTATAAATTATGGAGATAAATTCAGATAAGGGTTTCTTGGAAGTATTACTCGTACACTTTCCTTTTGCTGCAATTTGAGTATCTGAAGCAATAACTGGATACCCCCTTAGTATGGCTGCATAATGAACCCAATAAAATAATAATAGAAAATGGGCTTTGTGGACACTACAATGTGCCTCCGTCCTCAGATAGGTCTAAATCTACTCCTTAAGTTCTGTTACTAGAGCAAACATGAGGCAGGGAATATAAACCAAGTTTTAGATAAACCATTTGTGGGAGGAGGACGGAGGAAGAGTCCAGTCTCCATAATGGTGTTTTAAATAAAGAAAAAATATCTCGGTACGGAGGCAGCCAGCATCCAGTCTCTGATCGTTTGCTGTAAAAAAATCCAGGACAGTGGACTGTGTTCAAAATATGAATAGCGGTGTTAATATACTATAGTCACAAACTTTCTAATTTTATTTTTGCTCTGAGAATCAGGTTAGTTTATTGCAAATCTTCCATTTCTTATCATACATTGTATTTATTATTTCAGGCAGAACCTTCTGGCTGTGAAGATGATGACATTCTGATCATGCAGGTTGACGAAGAGCTCCTGAAGGAGATGGATTTGTTATTGAAAGATGTGATGTTATGATTGTCAAGTTGAATGGATTTCTGTAATTTTATGTTAATAAATCTCTAGTTATATAAACAGAAACCAAACGTTCATTATTTTTTTAGAACACTCACATGTCTCACTGCATGATTAAGAAAAATGATGTCCATATGCTTAATTAGTTAAGCGCTATGCCATAGAGACATGGGGGCATGGAGGTGTATTTCCACCATTCTTGACCATGGCACTAGATGGAGGTGAGTGGTCCTTTCACTCCCCTCCTGATTTATCCCCAGTACAGACTGGACAGGAGGCCGAGATGGGGGCTTTGAAAACTGTTGCTTATCAGAATGAGAATTGTTACATATACAGAACTACTTTGTTGCATTGGGAGCATTGCTTCAGCAATTAAATGATTATTTGAAATGCATTCACGCTGTAAGATATGGGTATGATGGTCACATGTATGAATTGTGTGCTGTTCAGCAGCTAGAAAACTTTAGTTTATCAAGCAGAGGTAGGTTCACATTTGGCACAAAATGGCTTTATTTTATTTTGGCTAAACTGATCAAGAAAGAGTTAGGGATTTTTTCCTGGAGTTTGTTTTGTTTGGTTAAGTTTAATTTTTCCCTGTTTTTAATCAGTTAAGCACTGTGCCATGAAGACATGTTGGATGGAGGTGAGTTGTCAGCTTCATGCCCTGGCCACTTCACCACAAGGTAAAGAGCTCCAGTACCCATTGGATAGGATGCTGGGTGATCCCTGCATCTGGCATGGACACTGCAGAAGAGAAACATTCCTTGCCTCAGTCAGGAAACAACTGAGCTCTCTTGACTCATTTGATTTCTTGTTATAATGTTAAAATTATCTCAGAGTTATTTTAAATCATTTTATAGCTGTGGCAATATGACATGTTTATCATCTGGGAGGATGAAATGAAAACATTCAAAAGGTAATGTTCATATAGAGTCATGATAAGTTCATGCTGTTTACTAGAATTAAAATCAACTAGCAAAACTCAGATGAAGGAGACAAGATACTAGTGGTTTAATAAAGAATATGACTGTATTTTGTCTGGAATAAAATAAGCTTTCTTTGCTGTGTCACAATATTAGCTGAAACCTCAAAGGAACATCATTCAAGCTATGGAATTAAAATATTTAAACTAAAATTCTGGACTGTATCCATCGTCCCAGTCAGTTGAACCACAACGTTTCGGAAGCTGGATCTGCTACCGTCCTCAGGTGAGTAAAATGGAGGTAAAAACGGGGAAAATTGGGAAAAAAATTAAAAGATAAGGAGGGTTCTTGTATCCTATACAGTTGGGTCCCTTAGATCAAGCTAATCTCAATCACTGGACAAACTGGCAGGGGATGAAATCAAGGGTGATCAATTCATAGTGGGAAGTTGTCAATGGGAGATAAAAAGACGAATCAAGATAAAAAATTATTGAAAGACCCAAATCGTCTGGGACAAGGAGTAAAGAAAGAATAAAAATATTCTACAGGAATGTAGAGTGAAGGAGAAAAGGAAAAAAAGGAAAAAAGGGGGAAAAAACTTAGGGAGTTCTAATCACCCCTCTTCTTGCTGTTATGAATGCCATTCATTTCCTCAAACACCAGGGGTGACCAAATGATGGAGAAATCCAAGCTGGGTTGGCTAATCGTGTTGCCAGTCCAAGCCATATATGCTGCCTCCTTGTATTTCCTGACGGTAGCGTTCCTCTCGAGGTCCAGGATCCCCGTTCCATCCCACTTCACAGAATGGTCCTCCTCGTAGGCGTGTTGGGCCAATCTTGACTT
>NW_019719383.1:357880-363637 GCF_002891405.2 Cryptotermes secundus
TCTTTGCTCCTTGTCCCAGACGATTTGGGTCTTTCAATAATTTTTTATCTTGATTCGTCTTTTTATCTCCCATTGACAACTTCCCACTATGAATTGATCACCCTTGATTTCGTCCCCTGCCAGTTTGTCCAGTGATTGAGATTAGCTTGATCTAAGGGACCCAACTGTATAGGATACAAGAACCCTCCTTATCTTTTAATTTTTTTCCCATTTTTCCCCGTTTTTACCTCCATTTTACTCACCTGAGGACGGTAGCAGATCCAGCTTCCGAAACGTTGTGGTTCAACTGACTGGGACGATGGATACAGTCCAGAATTTTAGTTTTAATATCTATTCTCCATCGTCGGGATCCTTTAGCTCTTAATTAAAATATTCTCATGTAAATAGAAGAAATGTAGTGAGTATTTGAAATGTGTCTGGAAATTCTGTTGTGATATTGCACCTGCTGACAATAGTAGGAAGTAAATTTCATTATATCCTCAGGAATTGGCCTGAATAATTAGATATAAACATATCTAGTATTCTCTCACTGACGGTGTTGAGAATATTTGGGATGAAGTGGCACGAGGTTAGAGAAAACTGCATAATGAGGAGCTTCATAACTTGTACTCTTTTCAAAATATAATTAGAATGATCAAGTCAAGGAGGATGAGGTGGGCAGGACATGTAGAACGAATGGGGGAGAAGAGGAATGCATATGGGATATTGGTGGAAAGGCCAGAAGGAAAGGGCCCACTGGGAAGACCAAGTCGTAGGTGGGTGGGCAATATTAAAATGGATCTTAAAGAGAGAGCATGGGTTGGTGTGGATTGGGTTCAACTGGCTCAGGATAGGGCTATTGGAGGGCTCTTGTGAACACAGTAATGAACCTTGGGGTTCCATAAAATGCTGGGAAATTCTTGAGTAGCTGCAGATTTGGCTTCTCCTCAAGAAGCACTCAGCTCCGTAAGTATGTAATCTTTTACACAGATGTTGGTCATTTACATGGTATGACACCAAAGACAATGTAGTGCATAGAAAGGTACAGCTTGTAATTTTAAATCTCCGACATTGAGATACTTTTTAAGCACCAATATATCCTGTATGGCTTTTTCTTGTTTGTATTTCTTTTTGAGGGGTAGGAAAGGAAGAATAGTAAGTAACTACTTTTCCCCAAGAGTTTGCCTGCAAAAGAGGTTTACTACCTCAACTTCCATTCTTCAAAGAGATTAAAAAATTGGAATATTCAGAGAACCAAGTATGAATGTACTCAGTGTCATTGTGAAAGATGAAATAGCTCATATTTAGCTCACAGACAGAACAGACTCACGAGCAAAAGTTTCGTTGCCAGTGTTGCATTCATATATAAAGGGGAAGGTTTACCGTGTACGAGGGCAAAATTTTGAGGGTATTTACCCAAATGACCTGACTCTTATGTCAGGATGCCATCAGGAAATGTACGAGTGGGCTTGCTTTGAATTCCCTAAGGCAACAAAAACCACTCACTTTAGTTCCTTATCTATCCAACATGTTGCTTTCAAAACAAGATGCATTAACAAATGCAATGTGCAACAGTATACAAACTTCCTTATAACTCAAGAAAATAACAGCAAATATGGAATTCTTGGAAGTATGACTTGCACATTTTCCTTTCACTACAGTTTGAGTATCTGACGCAATAAAAAACAAATTACATCTATATCCAATATTAAATTTGTTGGAATATTCATTGATGATACAACAAGTTGGAAATACCACATTGAATATAGTAGTTCAACACTCAGTGCAGTCCACTACATAATAAGATCATCTAAACCATACATGTCCATAAATACCTTAAAAATGGTTTATAACTCTTATTTTAATTCTATTATAAATTATGGTTTACCCTTTTGGGGTAACTCATCCCAAAGTATAACAATTTAGAATACAAAATAATATAATTAGAATTATGTTGGGATGCAGAAGGAAGGATTTGTGCAGAAACTAATTTAGAGAATTAGATATCTTACCTCTGGCATCTCAGTACATACTATCTCTTATACTCTTTGTGTTAAAAAACAGAAAAAAATTCATAGTAAATTCAGAGGTAAATAATATAATGATAAAAACTCCGTCTCAAGTGCAAACAATATATTTTGTGTCTTTGATCTTGTTCCCTTGTTCCCCTACACTACATGTTTTGGCCTCAGACGGCCATCATCAGGTGTATAACACTCACGTCGCTGTCACACTGAACCCAGCTCAAAATTTAACATTTAAAAACACTTTCCTTGTTATTATCAACTTCTACTTCATTGATAACTGTCTGGCTTGTAGATTATTTTATCTTACACACGTTAATTTTGACTTTGTTGTAATAGCACTATAATAAAATCTTTAGTTCTAGTTTTAAAAACCGTTAAAATTCTTTCCTAAATTTTAAAATTTTTAAAATTGTTAGGGTTATTTGCCCTATGTTTAAAGTGCTGTAGCGGCTAGTTCTTGTTACCACACTGTATGGGTGTTATCTGTAATATACAAATATAGTCGTATTATTATCTTATGTATGTGATGTTTTCTTATGTGTTTTTATTATTATTATTTGTTCTTACCTTGTGTAGTCTTTCTGTGTGTGTGCCGCTGCTATTCTTTACTACGTGTGCTGTCTGATGTACTGTGTGTTGAGTTTTATGTTGGTGAGTGTAGGGGGGGATGGGTAGTGGGGAGAGAAAGGTACCGTTAGTCTGTATAGATTTCATGTATCGTTTGAAATATGGGATTGTGTGTTTCTATGTGTGTATCATTCATGTGTAGGCCCTTCTTACTTATTTTATATATATGGTATTTCTCTAATGTATTCAAATGTTTACCCTTCTTTCCCGTTGTTATAACTTCCATTATCTCTGTTATTGTTCCGTATGCATGTCCTGTATTTAGTATGTGATTTGAATACCCGGAATTGCTATCATTATTCCTAATATCATGTATATGTTCTTTATATCTAGTGTTAAATGTTCTGCCTGTTTGCCCAATGTATTTCAATGGGCAATCTACACATTTCATTTGGTATATGCCACTTTTATTGTATTTATCTAATTGTGGTTTTTGTTTGAGTATATTTTCTATTGTGTTTCGTGTGCGGAATGCTACTTTTATCTGTGTGTCTTTGAAGAGTTTTGTAACTTTTCTCACTTCCTTTGTACTATATGTAAATATGGCCCACTTTGTTTTCTGTTGTTCGTTGTCATGTGTATTTGATTTTTGTTTTCGTGTTGTCTGATTTAATCTTTTGATTATGTTTGTGTCGTATTCGTTGTTCTGTAGTATGTTTTTAATAATGTTCTTCTCTATTTGTTTTCCTTTTTCCGTTATTGGGTATGTGTTGAGTCTATTTATTAGGTAATTAATACCCGACAATTTGTGCTCGAATGGATGGCACGAACTGTTAGGTATTATGATGTCTGTTTGTGTGGGTTTCCTATATATTGTGAATTGCAAACTATCTTCATTGCGATATATTGTTATATCTAGAAAGTTAATTGATTCTTGTTGTTCTCTTTCAATGGTGAACTTTATATTTTGTTGCAATTCATTGATTTCTTTGAGTGTATGTTCTATGTTTGTTATTTTTTCATCATATATTATTAATATGTCATCGACATATCTGAAGTAGGCCACTATTTGTTGTTTTACTAGAATGGGATATATTTGCGTGTGTTCCATATATTGTATATATGTTTCCGCTATTATAGCTGATGTAGGGGCTCCCATAGCTAGTCCATCTGTTTGTTTGTAGTATTCTTCGTCAATTTGGAAATAATTTTGTTCAAATACTGTTTTTAACATATGCATTATTTCTTTGTGGCTTTCTTTATTTATTTTATGGTTTTTTCCTAATATAGTGTTTATTATATCTATGGTGTTAGTTTTTGGTATATTTGTATACATGTTTTCAATGTCAAAGGAACATAATCGTATGTTCTCATTAAGTTTAATAGCTTGTAAATCTAACATTAAGTGAGAGGAGTTTTTGACATTGTATGTGTTTGGTAGTTCTAGATAATCATGTAACACTTTCGCCAATTTCCTTGTCATTCCGTAAGCTGGGGCGTTCTTCCAGTTTATTATTGGTCTAATGGGTGTGTTAGGTTTATGTAGTTTTATTGTGGCATGTAGGTTTGGGGCCGTGGGGTTCATATTTGTAAATTTCCATTTGTCTTGTATGATGTTATTACACTGTTTCAGTGTTTGTTTTACTGCCCTTTGATATTGTTGGGTTGGATTTTTGTCAATTTTTATGAATTGGTTATCGTGTATGAAGATATTTATTTTCTGTTTATATTCTTCTTGTGTTATATATTACTAGTGTTTTTCCTTTATCTGCTTTCGTCATAATAAGTTTATTCTCTTCAATTTTATTTTTTATATTCATTATTTGTTTCCATTCCCTTTTATCTTTCTTATCTTTATTGGTTTTATTCCTTTTGTTATTCTTGTGTATATCTTTTAGTTTCTTCACAATTAGATGTCTATAATAATTTTGTTCTGGTATTTCTAGGTTATTTACTGCTGTTTCAGCTTCTAGGGCTAATGTCTCAATCCATTTTTTATTCTTGTGATGTAGATTATATTTAAGGCCTTTACTTAGTAACTGGGTTTCTTCGTGTGTAAATTGTATATTTGTTTGATTCACTACTCTCGTGTATTGTATGTTTTTGCTTGTTATATTTATATTTTGTGTTTTCTTCATATTGTTTATTTTTTGTTGTTGTTTTAGATATGTTGTTTCTATATCGTGTTGTAACTTTTCCTCTATTGATTGTTCGATGTTATTCCATGTTCGTTGCCATGTGTTTGCATTGTGTATGTGAATGTGATAGAGTTGTGTGTTTAATTGTTGTTTCTTTTTATATAGAAATTTTATTTCATTTCTTATGCATAATGTTTGGGCCTGTATTTGTTTTCTTAGCCGCTTCGTTGTTTGTTGTTATTTTCACGTATGCGTATTTTGGTACTAGTTTTTCCTTCAGACAGGTTTTGTTAAATTTTATGTTAGCGTTGCAGTGTAACAGTTTCCGTTTACAATTCATATATTTATAAATGCTTTTTGTATGACTACTGTTTACAATATTATATTTAAGCATCCTGTTGCACTCCATACGATAAATGATATAAACTCCGTCTCAAGTGCAAACAATATATTTTGTGTCTTTGATCTTGTTCCCCTACACTACATGTTTCGGCCTCAGACGGCCATCATCAGGTGTATAACACTCGCGTCGCTGTCACACTGCACCCAGCTCAAAATTTAACATTTAAAAACACTTTCCTTGTTATTATCAACTTCTACTTCGTTGATAACTGTCTGGCTTGTAGATTATTTTATCTTACACACGTTAATTTTGACTTTGTTGTAATAGCACTATAATAAAATCTTTAGTTCTAATTTTAAAAACCTTTAAAATTCTTTCCTAAATTTTAAATATTTTAAAAATTAAATACACCTGATTATGGCCGTCTGAGGCCGAAACATGTAGTGTAGGGGAACAAGATCAAAGACACAAAATATATTGTTTGCACTTGAGACAGAGTTTTTATCATTATATTATTTATTGTATGGNCTTATGCATAATGTTTGGGCCTGTATTTGTTTTCTTAGCCGCTTCGTTGTTTGTTGTTATTTTCACGTATGCGTATTTTGGTACTAGTTTTTCCTTCAGACAGGTTTTGTTAAATTTTATGTTAGCGTTGCAGTGTAACAGTTTCCGTTTACAATTCATATATTTATAAATGCTT
>NW_019719383.1:364068-380071 GCF_002891405.2 Cryptotermes secundus
TAGTGTAGGGAGATCAAAGACACAAAATATATTGTTTGCATTTGAGACAGAGTTTTTATCATTATATTATTTATCGTATGGAGTGCAACAGAATGCTTAAATATAATATTGTAAATTCAGAGATTCATAGAATAAATACCAGACAGCAAAATAATCTCCATCAGCCTCTTGTAAATTTNTTTACAATTCATATATTTATAAATGCTTTTTGTATGACAACTGTTTACAATATTATATTTAAGCATCCTCTTGCACTCCATACAATAAATAATATAATGATAAAAACTACGTCTCAAGTGCAAACAATATATTTTGTGTCTTTGATCTTGTTCCCNGGAAGAATTTCTACAATTACATTCTTTTTAATCTTTACAGGAATATTTTGGTTATAAATCGTTTTGAGATGCGAGTAGCTGTCTTGCTTTACAATTAAAAGAAGACAAGATTGTCAGTATGTGTTCTGGTTTTTAGTTGCTTATATTTTATATACACAACCTTTATATCTCCGTATACTAGTCTTTATTTCAATTTATTATACTATTAATTTTAAATTTTACTATTTTTAATTAATGGACTTGTATAAAACTACAAATTGTATAAGGTTTGATATTACTTTTACTACTAAAATTAACTTATTATATTGTATATGTTTATCAGTATTTTATTACAGATGTGTATGCTACTGGATGACAACTGTAATTCTTAGTTGTGACTGTAACTAGAACGATCTCCACATCCGCATGAGAATGTATTCCCGACATGATTTATGGAAGATGAATAAATGAAATGAAATGAAATTAATAAGTGGAAAAACATTTAATATGTATGCATAATGAACACACTGGTTTCGATGACAGCAAATTTGTTAAACTGTCACAGAAACTCGTCCAGTCGTTTCTAACCGCCCTCTCTGTGTACTCCGTTGCGACGTCTTCTTCGGAAGCGCCTCTTCAACTGCTCCTCCTCACCTTCTTCTTCTGCTTCTTGTTGATGACGCCACCTACCTTTTTTTTATTTCTTCTTAATTTATTTTCTCAGGGTTAGGATTAAACTTCTCACGGTTGATAGGATTAAGCTTCTCAGGGTTGGTATAATTAAATAATTAACAAGGGTAAGGTTGTTGGGAGCGGTAGAGCTGAGTTCTCTGTCTCAAGGTCTTAACGGGCCACACTCAGAAAGGCAGGTAGGACACTTTTATGCAACACCACCACACTTGAATTTCAGAGTTATTATTATTACTCTTGATCAACTGCGACACTTTCAATTTACAATTTATCAAACACTTGTTACTGTCGGATTCTTTGCTACCTTCTAAATTTAGCTCGTCCTGTTTAATATTGTTATTATACTTCTAACCGACGTTTCACACTTCACAACAGATTATTACACTTTATCATTACAGCTTGTTACTACAAAGTTATTTCTGATCTAGCTAGCCCCGTATGTGACTTCACGTCTGGTCCTTTCGGGTCCCGATTTCCGATTGACGCTGAAAAATGACGCTTCTTCGACATTCAATTCCTGGCTTTCACCAGCGTCCTTGTTCTGTCACACACTCAAATTTCCGTGATTGGCCAGTTTAAAATTTAGAGGTATTGTAATTAGACATTCCTCCAATCACTCTAACTCTTACAAAGGGGTGTAGAAATTCTGTCTTAACGAACTCCTGTCAAAAAAAAGTGACGAATGTGTAGCGTGGCTTCGGTTGTAAACCAATAACCCTGATAAAATATATAGCTTGCAGAAAATTGTCAGCTAAAGAACTCACAAAGACTTCAATGGCCATTCTTTACGTAACTTTCTCTTAATAAATCTTCAACGGGTATTTCTCTGCTTTTGGTGTAAGCGTGGGAAGACGTTAGCTCTTAAATACAAGAATTGACCTAAGTCTCACTATACTTGTTCATGTCCTTACATCTATCAATTAAATTTCAAATTAGTAACATAAATCACATTTAAATAGGCAGCACGGCAGTGGAACGGTTACATGTTTTATTACGTTGCAGATTGAACCACACAGCAGTTACAGGAAATAAAAGGAATTCGCTCAAGTGTCCGTTGACCCAGTTTGGTCAGCTTTCCCTGTGCCGACTTACATTATCACAGCAGACGTATTAAAAGTACAACTACGCCCAGTGTAAGTTAAGTGTGGATATTGTGTTATTTATCCTCATAGATTGCGAGCTATCTGAATATTTTTTGCTTTAAGGAGACAGGCTACAGTCTCTGAAACGATAAATTTAAATAAAAAGAGGACAACGATTGACGATGTTGATGATCAGAATAATATCTTTCAATTCTTTTATGTTTTATATAACGAATTGAAAATTAGAATATTAAGGAAATGAAGGTTTTTAATATGATATGTCTGCTGTAAGGTGTTGCTCTCTTTTAATAGAAGTGTGTAAGTCGTGGGCATTCTTTAGGGAATCATTAGCATCATTAGGATTATTCGATAGAAATTCAGTTTCCTCATATTTTGACAAGTTATGGTGTTCGTGATGTTCTGCTGTTGCAACTATCTAGTTGGGTTTCCGCTAAACTTTGCATCGCCCACTCTGAGGGTGATGTTGCTAGTAGAATGCGTATGTTTTACTGTTTTGTGCCGTTTCTCGCCTCTTACACATAGAAATCCGACTTATAAGGGAAGTCGTGAGAGCTGATTGTCTGTGGTGAACTGGTTAAAGTTGCAGGGCATACAAATTGTAAGAACAATAGAGCTTAGCTTAACACACACTAGGAGTGTATACTGCGTAACTCTCTTCTTGCAGGAAACAGGACGCCATGTGCTGGAGAAAACACAGCAGGGACTATGGGATATGGAGCCGAGGCGGTGGGAGTGGTGTTGCTAGAAACCAGTGTATCTGGGAGGTCTTGTGACCGGCCAATTCGATCAAGGTTTTCCGTGGTTTTCCTTGGTCCCAGAGCAAATGCTGAGTTGGTACCCAAATTCCACGTTGCACTGCATGCTTCACATGTAGCCCCCCACAATAGTAACATTATGAAACTTATTATACCATAAGACAAGAATGACATGTCTTATATCATGTATAATGATCCATGGATACGAAATAAATGAAATGAAATGAAATGAGATGCAATTTTGCGGCTTTGCGATGTAAATTTGTAGAGTAGGTTTGCTGTTTCTAGGACGTAACTCCGTGCTGTCTGGTTGCCAGTTACCGACGTTTTGGAAGCAAGAGGGGTGAACTAGCTGCGTTCAAAACAGCAAGAATCTGTTAGGCCACGCAACGTGTAAAAAGACACTAAGCTTTATAATCTGTGCCGACTCTGCTGTGAGAATAAAGAAGGTAACGTCAGGGTGTGTTTGTTCACAGTAATTAGTATGTTTCGTTATAGATGTGGTCAAAAATATTCAGAGCTAGGTCCTGGTACACTTGTTAGAAATATGATGCTATATCACTAGGATTCTTGCAAATCAATTAATTTGCCACCCAGTACGCATCGTCTGTGATAAAATAAAGTTTCAAGGTTATGAAATATTCTGCATTATCTTGCAGCAGAAATTCCGAGAATTCTGCTACAGAGAGCTGAAAAAACATTTCCTACTGTGACAGAAAGGATGGTGAGTGTTGTGTGCATAGACAAGAATTTTATTGTCATCAATCAATTCTCATACCTTAAGAAACTAAACTTTTTATGCCAAGCTTGTGTTAGTTTTTATAATCAATCTGGGGAGTTTATTTGGTTCTTCATATTATAACAGTTTGCATTATGATGTGGGAGAGGGATCAGTTCAAGGAGAGTGATATGGTAGGTCATGTGGCACACATGTGAGAAATGAGAAATGCGTACAAAGATTTGACAGAAGGCCTGAGAGAATGAGACAGTTGTGGAGATGGATTTTAAAGGTACAGTGATGGGAGTTTTGGACTGGGTTTGTGTCAGTATGCAAAGTTATGATGGGCATGTATGAACACAGTAATGAGTGCTTAGGTTCCATAAAGAGCAGATACATATTGTCTGTACTTCCACAGGGACCACAGGTTTCTTAGGAAGGTCCCTGCATTATGAACTTAACACTTCCTAAGAATATGAAGTCTAGAGAAGAAATCTACAGAGCAGCTGTTATGGGTTACATGCAATGAAAAACAGCTACAGCAAGGAGAGCATATTTTGTTTCATGTATGGTGTTGTACAGCCATGACTGATAGAAGATGTGATGCCTTTACAGAACTGTACAAATTCAGAGAAAGTTTTAGTGGGTCCATATGGTGAGACATACCCAGCAAGTCATGATGCAAACCAGCCCATGAATATAAAAGCTGAGGAAGTCTCAGATGCAGAAGAGAAAGCGGATTCTGTGCAAATAACAGTTCAGGAGATGAAGGCTGAACCCGAGGTGAGCTATATGTTTCTGTATGTTCACTGTTAGGCAGATGTCACAGATAGGCAGGAATTCCAGTTGTCTCTCTCATCTCCATCTGTCTGGCTGTCTGTGCACATGGAACAACTCCACTGTGCTTCTGACTCACCTTTGAAGGCCTTTTTCGTGAGGTGTCTCTTAGACAGTTATAGTTTGTTGAGTTTTACTGCTTGTGACATACCACTTCCATTTCCTTTTAAGCATTTTTGATGTAGATGAAATTACAATTTGTGTAAACTGAACTGTATTTGAGAAAAATTCTATAGCAGCAAAAATCCTTAGGGAGTCATGGTACGGTTCGCAGTTAGTTACTGGTACACTTCTCAGAACCAAGAATTTAAGTTACTAGGACTCTTTTAAACTAATTACAATGAACCCCTCAAGATATTTATCATGTGATAAAGAAGTTTCAAGATAACAAAGATAACTATAGGGTTGCTTGAACGTATACTGGATGCAGCGATGACAATAAGGAACAAACGTGTGGAACTGCAAAATGCTACGAGCGCGGTTCATACGCGTGTGACGCGTTGTGTTGACGTGCAGGGAAAAATTTTTGAAAATCTTATGTAACTCCAGTCGTCTTCTAAAGCACTACAGTTTAAAGGAAATAGATTGATAGAAGGGTGTGATATGCAACCATTGGTATGTTTACAGAATGGAATCCTGAAAATAATGTAATCTTGTAACATAAAATCTGAAAATAATGTAATCTTGTAACATAAAATCGATGAAAAATGTTGCACAATGCAAAATTAAGAAACTGAAAAAAAATGGTTTTAGAATTCTTCTTTCCTAAAACATTAATGATTTAAAAAGTGTTTGTATTGTATTTCTAATTTGTTTTGACTGAAATTCGAAGAAGAAAAGATTTTTCACCAGTTTTCAAATTACTGTATCTCTTTAATTATGAGTTGGATACCATTAGTATATTAACATTTTTTGTTCCAAATTACCTCAGGAATTCCCTCCCTAAGTGGGGGTAAAACTTCGTGAATCGCCCTGTATACAGCTCATGAATGGCTATGACATCCAAACATAAGTACGTGCACCATCCACTTTTTTATTAAAACTATAAATTCATTTATCGTATAAAAAGAATGTTTCAATAAAAAGGATTTTAAGTCTTTTTTAAAAGCTGGAAAACCCACCGAGTTTTTTATTTTGTTTGGCACCTTACTATACAATTCTATCCCCATATTTACCACACTTAATAATTAGCAATACATAATAATTCTCCTTCCTACTCACATATACATATGCATGCACTGAAGAACTATACTTGTCACATATTTAGATATAAATTGCACAGTAATATAATGAAATTACCTAAATAAACACATTTCTGACTATAAATCCTTACAGTAAAGCAAATATTCATCAACAGAATAAGATGAATTATTGATTAATATTTCTTTTAGTTTTCCTAGGAAAAGTTTCCTGTCATGTACCAAGTCTGTTACATAGAGAGGCAAACTGTTGAAAATTTTAACACACATATAATAGACTCCTTTTTGCCTTACTGCTAAATGTGACTGTAATACATGTAGATTCCCTCTGTGTCTTGTGGTCTTATTATGGATTGCATCATTAAAATAAAATACTCAAGATTACTAATCATAAAAATCATCAAAGATAGTATATATTGGGAGGCCAATGTTAATATTGTGACGTGGATGGCGCAACAGGAAGTAGGGGTCATGCGAACTCTATGGTCTCGCGAGTGACGTCACATACCCCCGCTCCTTCCATCAGTACGCAATGCTCGGTAAACACCCCCCTCCCCTGCGTTGATGTAACAGAAGATCAACTGTGTCAGGCAACCATTGCCGCAGTCACGTAACAGCACTTCCTACAGTGACATAACAAGGGATACCATGGTTACTACACAGCAGTAAACAAAAGCAACACCTGTAAACATGGCGACTAGGCAACAGGGAAGAGAGGTGTTTTCTGTTGTCTGGCTGAGGGTTTATAAGAGAACTGCACTGCCCAAGGAGTCAGTTGAATTGTAGCAGTCGCCGAGAGTTCAGTTGTAGCGAGTGAATTGTGAACATGAAGATGAGTGGAATGTGTGAATGAAGGTGATAGTGTGAGAAGGTATTGGAAGTGTGTAATATGGTGACACTTGTATAGCTCCCACGTTATTAATACTACTGAAGATAGTGTGACGAAATTTGTGAGTAGGGTTTGTAAAGTGTGTAAACCCGCAACTGTGTTATAATTAACTGTAGGTACAATTTGTACGTTGTTAAATAAACCAGTTAACAATCTGAACGGCGTCTTTGGTGACAAAACACATTGAAATATGTTTAGTTTTTTTTAATACAGGCCTGCATGTATCTCTTTATTTCAATCCCATCATCACCCTAACAGTACTCTTCTGTAAGAGAAAAATCTTCATAGCATCTGGTGTAATACCCCAGAAAACTACGTGGTGCGTTCCGTATATAATGCCTCATATTTTTTTGTGTTAATATGTAATGTCTGAGCTGGATGTTGGTGGTGTTGTAGTAAAGGTTGACCCTTCCCGCCACTGTACTGTTAATTTGGTTGTCATGCGACAGATAGTGACAGCAGAGCAGTCTACCAAAATGGTGTCTGACATAGAAGTGTGTACGAAACAGAGATGTGTTACTGAATTTCTCACTGCCAAACAAATTCCAGCCATTGACATCCATCGACGCTTGCTAAAGGTGTACGGAGACGATACAGTTGATGTCAGCACAGTGAGGCGGTGGATAGTGCGTTTCAACAGTGGTGAAAGTGATGTGCACGACAAGCCACACCCTGGGTGTCCCTGCTCAGCCGCTACTCCTCACAATGAACAGCACCTCGATCAGCTCATCCATTCAGATCAGCGGATAACGACCAGGGAACTGTGTGCACGGCTTAATATCAGTTGTAATGCATTGGAAACGATGTTGGGGAAGCTGGATTATCACGAAGTTTGTTCCAGGTGGGTCCCGCAGATGCTTACACAGGACCACAAAACTCATTGAATGGAAGTCTGTCAGGACCTGTTGCACCAGTTTGAAGCTGAAGGTGACAAGTTTCTGGACAGCATTGTCACTGGAGATGAGACGTGGTGTCACCATTATGAGCCGGAATCCAAAAGACCGCATCCATGGAGTGGTGATATCCTGATTCCCCCCCCCCCCCCACAAAAAAAAANAATTCAAGACACAGCCATCGGTAGGGAAAGTGATGTGCACGGTCTTTTGAGATAGGCAGGGTGTGATTTTTTTTTGGATTTCCTCGAGCCTGGTGAGTCTGTCAAATCTGAACGCTACAAGATGACGCTGACTAAGCTGAAAGCCCATATTTCCCGAGTCAGGCCAGAGAAGCAGACAACCTTTCGCTTGAAACATGATAACGCTAGACCCCATACCAGTTTGGCGACCACCGCGCACATTGCAAAGTTTGGCTGGACTGTCCTGCCACATCCAACTTATAGCCCTGATTTAGCACCTTCGGACTTCCATTTGTTTGGGCCTATGAAAGACAGACTACGTGGGCAACATTTTCCAGACAACGATGCTGTCATTGCAGCTGTAAGAAAGTGGCTAGCCTCAGCTGGCGCAGACTTTTACGAGCGCGGCATACAGGCTCTTGTTCATCGATGGCAAAAGTGCATAACGAATGGTGGTGATTATGTGGAAAAATAGCTGTAAGTAGCTGAAATCTTGCTCTATTTAACCGTGTTATTATGATTTCTGTATCTGTTGTAGTTTTCTTTAAAAAATAGGCATTATATACAGAACACCCTTAGTATCCCATAACCAATGACTGAATAAAAATATGCATGATATATTATCCTAAGTGTTTCAATATTAGTGCCCAACTTCATATTTGTTAATGCAAAGCATGCCTTGCTCAATCTTGGTAACATTAATTTAATGTGTGTTTTCCAGTTGAAAAACTGTATAGAGCTGAAGAATAATTTCCTGCTGTAAGCGAAAGGATTGTGAGTGTTTCGTGCTTGAGTGCACAGAGAAGAATTGTATTTTATTTCAATTGTCTTGGCCAAAGAGACTAAATATTTTGTGACCCGCTTCTGTTTGTTTGCATTATTCATCTGGGGAGTTTCTTACACGTGGGTGATGACGGTTTGGGATATTATGTAGGAGAGCATTGAGTTCAAGGAGAGTGATGTGGGTAAGTCAGGTAGTGCACATGCAACAGTGAGAAATGCATACAAAGGTTTGCACGGAAAACCTGATAGGAGCAGACCAGTTGGGAGACTTAAGTGCGGATGGAAAAATGCTATTAAGATAGATTTTAAAGAAATAGTTTGGAAGGGTTTGTACTGGGTCTGTTTGCCTTAGGATACAGAGCCATGATGAGCATGTGTGATCACAGTAATGAGCCCTTTCTGGCTTTCTCAGCAAATCCTGTATGCATTCCTCTTTTCCCCCATGCTTGCTATATGAGCTGCCCATCTCATCATGGACTTGCTCCTTGTAATTATGCTTGGTGACCAAATTTACAAGTTGTGGAGCTCCTCATTATGATGTTTTTATGTACCAAAAAGAAGCAGATATTTTCTATACTGCCGCAGTGACAAATAGTTTCTCAGGAAGGTCACTGAGCTATGAACCGAAATGCTTTCTAGTGATCATGATAGCTGTGCAGAAGAACATCTTTTCAGAACAGCTCTTATGAGTTAAATGTGATGAGAAACAGCCATAGCAAGGAGAACATACGCTATTTAACATGTGGTGTTGTACATCCATTTCTGAGAAAGATGTGATGGTTTTCACAGAACTGTACAAATTTGGAGAATGCTTTAGTGGGTCCATATGGTGAGACATACCCAACACATCATGAAGCAAATCAGGTCATGAATATAAAAGCAGATGCTGTCTCAGCTGCAGAAGAGGAAGTGGATCCCGTCCCAATAACATTTCCAGAAATAAAGGCTGAACCTGAGGTGAGTTGTATGTGCACTGTTAGGCAGATAACACAAATGTGCAGAAATGCCGCTTGTCTTTCTGATAACCATCTCTGTGAACGTGAAACAGCTCTACTGTATTCTTGACTAGATTCTGAAGGTTTCGTTTTCTGAAATGTTTCAAGGCAACTGCAGTACGTTGAATGTTGCGTGTGATGTACCACTCCCATTTTCATTAAACAGATCTGATATAGATGAATATAGATATTACGTTAACTGAATGTTTGTGGTAAATTCCATAGCAGGAAAAATACTTCACATTTTCCTTGTTGGTCCAATCCACTAAGCAGTGCTTTGGTACTACATCATAGGGATCCCAGGATCTATAAATGAAGTTTATCATTTATTTGTTTTCTGTCTTTGATGCAATCTGTATCCATGTAATAACATAGAGCTGTCATTATGCTGAGGAACAAATAAAGCTAGTAATGAACTTCGAAGAAAATTTCTACATTTACATATAGACGGAGGTTCTTACTTTTCTCGGGCAGTTCACAATGACTGATGCACCACTGGCTGCAAGGCGCATACAGATTTTGCAAATGAATCAGTATATCTGTGGCCAGTAACATTTGGAATGAAGTATCCTATTCACAGGTCACAAAAGGTGTTGAAAATGCTGCCCCCCTACACGTAGACATTCCTTGCACAAGGAGGTGTTCTGATTATCCTATGAATATTTTTTTTAGTTCTTGCATGTGGGGTTTACTGTTTTAAACTTTGTCCTGCAAAGAACCACAGAAGAAAATATAAGCATTGTGGTCGGGTGAATGTGCCTGCCAGATACCAGTGCTTATATTTCTGCCCCCAAAGATGCCAGACAAAGCCTGCATAGATGTACATGCAGTGTGGGCTGTAGCTGAGTCTTGCTGAAACCAGCCATAGAGCCTTTCTGCTTTTGTAACTCCCGAAAGAATTGTCTGAGAATGACCTGTACATATCATTCACGATCAGTTGTTCCATTAAAAAAAGCAGGTAGAGCAATCCTTGTTGCCCTTGCAGCATGCCAGACTCCAGCTTTCACTGGATGGAGCCATACTTCATGGGTTGGATGTGGATTCGGTGAATTCCAGTAGCAATTATTTTTTTGTATTTATGTATCACTGCAAGTGAACCCATGCTTCATCAGAAAAGAATGTCAATTCCAGATGAATCTCATCTTCAGTGATAAACTGTAGAAACAACTACAAAAATGAATTTAGAATGTTGTTTATTAGTCCTGATAGCATTTATATTTACATTCGCACATTGCATTTTGGAAGCTGGATATACATTTGGCACAATGGACCAGATCATGAGTGTATTATATATAAAGGAAGGACCCAAACTCTACACATTAGAAAGATGTTTTATATATATATATATATGAGACATAACGAAGAAAAGTCTGCAGATAAATGATACATTTACAGAAATATATAATCCCATATTCTACATTCTAGTAAAAACACACACCAAATAACCCCACCCCTTCCAAATCTCTTCAACCACTCGCAGTATCCTCACCTGTACCTCATACCACTTGACTCTACACAAACATACCCACATATACAGATACCCCCCAAGCAAGTAGTCTAGACTGAACCGCTACAGCATAGTGACAACATCAACAGAGGGAGCAGCCCATACACATATACAGATATAAGCCAGCCGATACTTTTTGCCCGGTGTCCCTCACTGTCAGCACATGAGAGCAAGTTTATGCTACGAACTTACTTCATCTGTAGAGAGAACATTCACAGGCTGGCACTGGCAACTGGCACATGGGAAAAGTACACAGTATCTTCTAATAACAGTGATCGTATGAGCTCAACATCTACCTTCTTACTGAAGGAACATAGTGTCGCTGTGCATTCCCACCAATCTATCGCTTGTCGACTTGCGTCAGACCACTACGCATCACAGATCCACTGGCAAAAATCAGCCATCCCACCTATACCCCCCAAAATCAAGTAGTCTAGACCGAACCACTACAACATAGCGACAACATCAACACAGGGAGCAGCCTGTACACATATATAGATACCCCCCAAACAAGTAGTCTAGACTGAACTGCTACAGCGTAGCAACAACAACAACAACAACAACAACAACAACAACAACACCACAGTTAGCAGCCCGTACACATGTACTGATACCACACAAGCAGGTAGTCTAGACCGAACTGCTACAGCATAGTGACACCATCAACACGGAGCAGCCTGTACACATATCATATAAGAAAATCAAATATACATAAGTACATATACTTAATAACCTAATAACGAGTTTAATAACACACTCACAAGCCTCTTCTCATAATAATTAAAAAGCTGTTACAGGTCACTCTGAATAAACACCCTGTTGGGTGACATACAGAATAGAGAGCATAAGCTCCACAAGAGGATAGTAAGGTCAAGACCTCACAACCTAACTCAGGTGAGAAGATTCTGATATACAGGCGCCCCACACTATAGTCGCCTTTACCACCAGAAAATCACGTCAACACATAGCGGTCATGAAGTTTTAAAGAGATTTATCACAAAATATTTAATTTCCATTTTAGTACAATTTTAATTTTTATGTTTTAATCTTTAGTCTCTAATTTTTTTATTTTATTGTGTGAGTATTTTAAAATTTTAACTGAAAGATTCAGTTTATGCATTTAAAATCCTCAAGTGGACAATAAGGATCCTTATTGAAGAATTAGTTGCAAATTGTTAAATGCAATTAAACAACTGAGTCTGGTATCATTGTACACCTGATGACCCAGTATAAGGGTAGATACATGTAGCATCAATAAAACCAAATGTTGGTACGATAGTGTCTGCTTGCTTTAAATACAGAATGTTGTTGTGTAGACTGCATACTTCTGTATACATTTTGTGTACCTATGTAGCTGTTGCACGGCATTCCCACTCCTCCTTCTACACAGTGTGATGTGCACAGTACCATTTCACACATGCAGAAGTAGTGGCCATTTTCTGTCAAAAGCCAAACGTTAACATTGTCAAGGAATCTTGTGTGGCAACCTGGGAGATGACTCATATGGATTTCCTCATGGTATGAAGGTGGACCTGTCTATTGAACTGACACTATGCTATTTTTTTTAGGTCTTTCATGCACACACACACACATACACACGTATATATATATATATATTGTCACATGTAGGGGGGGTTTTGCTGGGCCATATGCAGCCCTTATTGTTAATTCATTTTAGCAGCCTATCCAATATTAATTACATGCCTGTCCTGCCTTTCAAATGCATAATTTTATTTAATTTGGAATTTGTTAAACAGTGGCAGTGCAGCTTAATGTCTGTTGAATCAGAAACCTCCATACATGCTGATGGACTGAGGCACACATCACACAAGGGTGTGTGCTCTCCCTGTCCCTCCCCCCATGTCTGTTGCCACTCTCATGCCAACCAATTTAATATCTCACTGTATTGGGGCTTTAAACTCATTTCTCTTCCTATTGGGATTTTTCATGTTATTTACTCTCATTTTCCAGGGTAATTTGAATGAACTTCAACCCATACATGGTGAGGGTCGACAGTATTCCTGTGAAGAATGTGGAGATTCATTCAGTCAAGTGCAAATTCTGATAGCACATGAACACATACATAGTGGGGAGAAGCCATTTAGTTGTAATGTATGTAATAAGTCATTTAGTCAGCAGAACAATCTGAAGAAACATCAACGCATACATAGTGGCGAAAAGCCATTTTGCTGTGATGTATGTAAGAAGTCCTTCAGTCAGCAGAGTCATCTGAAGACACATCAACGCATACATAGTGGTGAAAAGCCATTTTGCTGTGATGTATGTAAAAAGTCATTCAGTCAGCAGGGTAATCTGAAGACACATCAGCGCACACATAGTGGAAAGAAGCCATTTTACTGTGATGTATGTAGAAAGTCATTCAGTCAGCAGAATCATCTGAAGACACATCAACGTATACATAGTGGTGAAAAGCCATTTTGCTGTGATATATGTACAAAGTCATTCAGTAGGCAGTGTCATCTGAAGACACATCAGCGCATGCATAATGGCGAAAAGCCATTTTGCTGTAACGTATGTAGAAAGTCATTCAGTAGGCAGGGTCGTCTGAAGACACATCAGTGCATACATAGTGGCAAAAAGCCATTTTGCTGTGATGTATGTAAAAAGTCATTCAGTAGGCAGAGGAGTTTGAAGAGACATCAGCGCATACATATTGATTTGTGCAGTAAATCATAGATCAGTAGAGTTGGGTGTAGACTAAAGGAACAGTATGTGACTAGTAGCATTGCACAGTTTTCCATGTTGTAAGTAAGACAGTTTTGCTATGTGTGGCATGCTTCAATTTTGTAGAATGCTAAAATATATTGGAGTTGATTGCTGTTGCTAACCTTTCTAACTGATGGGAAATGAACTGAGTCCCGTGCTACAAAACATGTGTGCAAATGAGTTCCATTTGATTCTCACTGCTGAATATGCACAGTACCCTGTCTTGTGTAAGAGAACTTTTATTGTCCCGTGTTAAGGGAAGCCACTTGTGAGAGTTCTTTTATTGGGGTTTTGTTGATTACGAAGTTTGGCGCCGCTACGAAGTCTGGGAACCACGTTGATGTGTTTGGGTTAAAAAGAGGATAATATTTTGGGTTGAGTAATGAAATTCTCTCCCTAGGGCTTAACGGGCCTTGCTCCGATGAAGAGGGTTTCTTGATGAAGGAGTCCTTGGATCACAGCTCGATGTTAATAATACACTCGTTATTCACAGCACTACACAGTTACAAATAGCAGTTACTTGTAAATTTAGTTGCACCTTTGTACATACTTCAAGATTCGCAGCACAGCAGTCAGTCTCCCAGCCTGGTATCTTACTGAATACTCATGTCCACTCACTGATTACACGACTGAACATCTAATAATTGTCACCTGCGGATCAACCCCTTTAAATACTGAGAGATGACGTAACATCCAGAACTCTCTGTTTCCAGATCATTCTCGAAGCTTTCTCTCTTGTTCTTATATCGAGAATGTTCTGGAAGCTTCTTTTATCAGAACGGCAGTGGGATGAATAATCGTCAACATACCACACCGACTATTAAAGAACCTTCTAGTAGCCTCTTATTTGCATATTGCTCATTGCAATTTCTTATAACACTTAACGCAAGACTGGGCATATGTTACCTTTAGTATGAAATTGGTACTAAGTAACAAATGTTAACTTTTTAAATTTACCTCAGTAGGTAGTGACTGGCTACACTTGTTGAGTGGAAGCAGATAAGACATGACATGACATTCTCCTGCAGTTATGATGTTAATTCAGCACTAGAGTGTATCACTGAAATGGATCAACAGCTTCTACGCATAATTCAGCAGCATCATATGCGTTTTGCTGTACGTTATCTGTGCTCTTCTGCTATCACATATGAGTAAATTCATTTATCAGTTAGTTTCAGATTGATATATTGTTTGGATCGAGTATATTGAGATAACTGGTATGGATTGGTCAGAGGAATACAAACTACGATGTATTGGACATTGCAGATGAGATATCTGTGTGCAGGATACTAGGTATATTGATTATAAAAGATAGTTAAATAAAGGTTGGTAGATTTTACTTGTGGAGAAATAAAGTAGTACATAGAATTTAATTGAAAGAATCATGAAAGACTTGCTTACATCTTTTCATTGTGAATATCAGCAGAGAAACTGAGTGATCTGTCATGAGATAAAAAAAAAAAGTGGTTTGGCATTGAGGCACTCCTTTTTGCTTTAGGTCTCCTTTGCCTTAGAAGGAAAGAGTGGACTGAAAATTGTGAAGTATTCTTTAATAAAATTAGGCAATGTCATTAATACTGTTAGTTGGATTTCAGAGGTTTCATGTAGTGGATTGACACAAGAGGAATAGCTTTTAAATGTATGTAAATTCAGTGCAGTTATGCCCATCCCTCCATATCCATTTTCTTCACTGCCTGAAATGAGTGGGGCACTGTAGTGCTGAAATTTCAAAATCACTCCTATCAAATAAATCAACGAGTTCCAAGCCTGAGGGGTTTGAAACTCTGCTATTCCAAAATGGGTTCTTAGCATTCAAATCACCTGCCAAAACAGACTTACGTCTGAAGCTTAAGAGGTCAATGATATAAGCATCACTCCATGCTTTGCCTGGAGATTTGTAAACAGCTGCAAGCAGCACTTCGCTATTACCAATTGGTATGCAGACCCCTGTCGCTTCTACTGAAACAAGGGGTGGTAGGTACAATTGGATGTGGGGAATGCCTTTTCTTACTGTAACGGCAGTTCCGCCCTTTCTGCCCGACTGGCGGTCGATTCTATAAAAGTGGTAATTTGGAGTAAAGAACCTCTCATGAGGTTTCAGATTTGTCTCTGAAAACAGGGCGACATCTACGTGTAGGACTTGCAGCTGTTTACTGAGCTCATAGCGCTGCCTCCCAATGCCGTTCGCATTAAATGCTATGACTTTGAGGGGCCTATGAAATCTAGTGGCCATTTTGTTTCATTAAGTTTAGAACGATTTTAGTTATGGCCATTATTTTGTCTTCCTCGGACACTGCACCACTGACCTCTGTCATAATTTGCTGTACTACAGTCACTACTCTCAACATATTGTCGAGAGATTGACTGTTTACATTAGAAGCCTGAACTGACTGACCTGTGTGTTGTTCCAG
>NW_019719383.1:380592-383860 GCF_002891405.2 Cryptotermes secundus
TCGAAATCCGCCATGCTTTTGGTGATGACTCTGGTCCCGCTCTTGGTACAGCGGAACTCAAAGTCGCATTTGACAACATTTTTCAGTTGCTTCTGCAATTGAATTAGGTTTACTGTGGACGTGAGAATTATTGGGGAGGGCTTGCCTGCTTTGCCTGAGGTTTCCTCCTCCAGCTTAGTGGCTTCTGCACCAGAAGTTTCTGTCTCCATCGTTACCTCCCTGAGGGGGGCGAAGTAGTTTTTGGTGGCAACCTCTGGCTTAGGGTTGCTTTCGACTACTGCCGTTGGTTTTTCGGAGTCAGTGCGGTTTCAGCGGTACTTTGTCTTTTCCGCCTCCGGACTTCTTTGAAGCCTTCTTCCCTGGCTTGAATATTTTTGCCTGATGTGCTGGCCTTTGTCAGTGACTTTAGCTCCTTCAGCGTGACTGTATAGTTGCCATAGAGCGCACTGAACAGCGTCTTGCCGGAGAGGGCCTTACAATCATTTATACTATTTTCGTCGGCGGCGCTGACCATTGCCGCCCATTCTGCACTTTCTCCAATTGCGTTAGTTGTGAAACCGGCTACGTCCTCGATGCTGCACAATATGTCGAATAAGTACCTGTACTGGGTTTCGGCCTCGGTTTACTGTTGTACAATTTCTTTAAATTCGGCCTGAAGAGCGGCACGTTTTTCGGCCCAGAATGCCTATTACCCCGGCACGGGGACGCCAGCCATCTTTGGCTCGACACTTACCGATGAAACAACCCTGCCGAGTACTGGTGTATAAGTCAAGATATTGGGACACAACTCACTGCCCGCAACGAATCCACAAACAACGCTGCCTAAGACAATACAAGAATTCAGTCCAAATTTCACATCCAGTATCGAGTTTTGTCGAACAGACAAATTCTTAACCACCGACCTTACTCCTTACTGAATGGTCCAACCCAAACCGTACACAACAGAACACTCTCTTGATCGTAGACTGCAGTCGGACTAACCGAATATATCTCCTCTTGTATGCAATATCCGAATAATGATTTTCTTTCTCCTCACGCATTTCTGCAACGCTCACTCTTCACACCACTTTTCACCATCACTCGCGCTAACCAATCAAATTGCTTCAAACGTACATATTTATACTGCGCTCGCTGCTAGCCCGCATCTACGTCATTACGCGTGCTAGCCAGTCAAATCTTCATCTTCAATTTCGAGTTTCGCTCCGCCCACCGAGCACTGTATAAAAATGGGCAGCTCCAACGGCGAGTTATCAGGTTAGGAACCGATAGGTTAGTGTGGATAGATTGAGACTGACGATTCGATTCGACGATCAAGCCACGAGGATAGAGATCCGAGACTGAAGATAGACGGAGAGGTATTCGGACGGACATTGATTCGAGTGGATGGATTCGGGAGTTAGGTTGAGTGAGTGGAGTTGAGGAGTTCGATTCGGAGTTAGTGTGCTGTTGTATACGTCGGAGCGGATTGGATTCGAAGCAGAATCGGGATCGACTGGTGGATTCGAGATTGTCTGTTTGACAGGACAGGACTGATTCACGCTCAAGGAGAGTATAAAGGAGTTATATTGCTGGTAGCTCCGAAATTTTCAGTCATTTGTTGTTAAAATTATCAGATTTACTTAAGGCATGTGCCGTGTCTTGCCGTGCCAGACATGGAGGGCACCTCGGTGCCTGGCTATCATGCATTCTGGGCGGAGAAAAGATCCTCACTACAGGCAGAGTATAAGGAAAACGTAAAGCAATATCCTGCAACAGATGAACATTACAGGAGACTGTACAAAATCATTTGTGATATTGAGGATGTGGCCAGCTTCACACCCGTCACAATTGGAGAAATTGTTGAGTGGGCGGCAATAATAAATGCCGCTGAAGAAAGCAGAGAGGTCTATTGCAAGGCTCTCAAGGACAAGATTTTGTTCAGTGCTCTGTACGGAACCTACACAGTTACACTGAACGATCTGAAGTCCCTAGTGAAAGCCAGAACATCGGAGGCAACAAAAACACAGATGAAGCCCTCCCAAGAGGAAGACTTCAAAGAGGTCCGAAGGCGGAAACGGCAGAGCACAACCGAGGCCGCCCCGACTTCAAAGAAGGCAGCGGCTGCCACAGGCAACACCCAAACCAAAGAGGTGCCTACCCGCAACTACTTTGCTCCCCTCAGGGTTATGACAATGGACACCGACACTGCTGGTGACGAAGCCACTGCGCTGGAGGAGGGAGCCACTAATCTGGAGGTGGATTCATCAGTTAGATCAGGCAGGCCACCCTCAATAATTATAACGACCACAGTGAACCTAATTCACTTACAAAAGCAACTTAAAAATGTGGTCAGTGGTGACTTTGAGTTCCGTAATACCAAAAGCGGGACCAGAGTCATCACCAAAAGCATGGCGGATTTCGAAGCCGTCAAGTCCTATCTCTCAAACAACAAACTTTCCTTTTTTACCTTCTTTCCGAAGTCCCTAAAACCCATTAAGGCTGTAATCCGTCACCTCCCCCACAACACCCCGGCGGAAGATATTTCTGATGGATTGGTGACCCTGGGATTTGACGTGGTTAGCGTCAAGCAGATGACAACCACCCGAGGGTCGACTTCAGAAGGGAAGGATCTCCAGAAACCTTCCCCTCTTCCTTATAACCTTACCCAGGACGGCAAAATGCCAAGAAATTTTCAAACTAATAACCTTTGCCATATTTCCATCCGGGTCGAGGCTTATAGAGGACAGAGTGGCCTTACTCAGTGTCACAACTGCCAACAATTTTGCTACGTCTGGGCTAATTGTAAGCAACCTCCACGTTGCATGTGGTGCGGGGGTGGCCACCTGCACAGAGAGTGCCCCGAGAAAGAGAACGCTACCTTCACTCCAGCGTGCTGTAACTGTGAGTTGAAGGATGGGGAGAAACCGCATCCCGCTAACTACCGCGGCTGCAGTCACGCGAAGGAGGAGCTGCAGAAGAGGAAATTGCAGAGAGCACCCAAAACCACAACAGGAAGGGTGTTCTCATCAAATATAGTCACTCCTGGAGTCTCCTTCGCGGCGGCTCTCCGAGGCAACACGTCGCAGGAGCAGCGGTCTCAGACTCTACATAGACCAGTGGCAGTCCCACCAGCAGTCAAGAAACGGACCGTCCCGGTTCCTGTACTGGAACAACACACAGGTCAGTCAGTTCAGGCTTCTAATGTAAACAGTCAATCTCTCGACAATATGTTGAGAGTAGTGACTGTAGTACAGCAAATTATGACAGAGGTCAGTGGTGCAGTGTCCGA
>NW_019719383.1:384344-387449 GCF_002891405.2 Cryptotermes secundus
ATCACGTTAAAATTAGCAATCTTTCGGAACCCATTGAAAAATTTACAGATTGGGAGCGGTTTCAAAGCCTAGCTTCTGAATTAATATCACCTAAACTAGAAATTAATTCGGGGGTAGAAGCCGACAAAGCGGCACGCGACTTTGCAGCCTCTATTCCTTCGGCATATAGGCTTTCGACAAGTAAAGTTACACTTTCGGACTTAAACAACGATCTTCCCTGTCTAGATCGTTTAATTAAATACAAGCAGAGGCTACGAAAACTGTGGCAGGAAACCAGGGATCCAGCATGTAAAACGGCAGTCAATTGGGTCACCAAATCAATCAGGCGAATGACCCGTAAAAAGGCACTTGAACGGTGGGAAACAAAAATAAGTAACGCTGAAGTCACACCTCAGTGTATATGGCCCATTGCGAAATCTCTCCTTCAGAGAGACGGACCAAGGGCACCAACTGCTATTCATGGTTCTTCTGGCCTAAAATTTCATCCTTCTGAAAAAGCCAATAAAATTGCCGACTGTTTGGAAACTCAGTTCACGCCACATGACCTGTGCGACGGAAACCATGAAAAGCGGGGGGAGGCTAGAGTTGAAGCTCTGCTGGAAGCCGTGGATGAAAACCCCTCTCTAAGGATCAGACTATGTGACGTTCAAAAATTAATAAAATCCCTGAAATTAAAAAGAGGCATGTGGAATTGACGGCATCCCAAATGAATGCCTCAGGCACCTTCCAAGGCGACCATTGGTTCACCTAACTCACTTATTCAATCACTGTTTTCGGCTCTCTCACTTTCTAAATACTTAGAAGGAAGCAAAAATAATAACTACCTAAACCGAGTAAAGACCCGAAATTTCCTCAAAATTTACGTCCGATCAACCTGCTGTCCACGACAGGAAAACTATTCGAAAAAGTAATTTTGAAATTCCTCCGTAAACATATTGAAGAAAGAGACCTGCTCAACGCAAGTCAGTTTGGTTTTCGTGCACGTCACAGCACGACATTGCAATGTATGAGGCTGGCGGACCACGTGACCCTTAATTTCAACAATAAAATGTCTACGGCTGCAGTGTTCTTGGACATCGAAAAAGCCTTTGATACCACGTGGCACTCAGGCTTGCTGTTTAAATTATCAAAATTGGAATTCCCCAACTCTTTGACCAAGCTTATTGGGTCCTTTCTCTCTAAACGTAAATTCAGGGTCTCTGTTGAAGGCGAAATGTCAACGCCAAGGGAAATGCAAGCAGGGGTGCCACAAGTTTCTGTCTTTCCCCCATTCTTTTCAGCATGTACATTAATGATGCCCCCCAAACACATGGTATTCACTTGGCACTTTTTGAGGACGACACGTGTTTATATGCGACAGATCGCAAAGAGAGTTTTATTGTGAGAAAACTCCAGCGCGGTCTCAGCTCATTGGAGACCTGGTGTGAGCGCTGGAATATAAAATTTAATGAAGATAAGACTCGTGGGGTCTACTTCTCTCGTGGTCGTCGACCGCCTGAGTCTTGTCTTACTCTAAACGGAAGATTCCATTTGTAAATAATGCAAAATATCTAGGTGTAATCTTCGATAAGAAAGTGACTTGGAGATTACACATAGAAATGATCGAAGCCAAGGCCTTCAGAACATTCATTAGAGTGTATTCCCTATTCAAAAGTGAGCGATTGAGCGCTAACATTAAACTTGGCGGCGATCAGGCATACGACCGTTCGAGTGTGTATTGTCAATATGTGTAAATACAGACAATGAATTTATTAATACAGACTGACTAACAAATGACATACCCGACCTCTCGTCAGAGAGGGCGCTACACATGGACAGGACAGTAACTTTCATTCAAAAGAAATACCTGGTCATGAGCCCCAGCTGGGGCTCGACACCAAGACAGACAAACTGACTGACCGTGAATTGTAACATGACCTTGCCTTGCCTTGGCGAGTTATTAGTTCACTTCAGTCTACGATGAAGCAACACCAGCCAGCAGGATTCGTCACCAGCGCTGGATCTTCGGAGGCATCGGCAGACTGCACCAGGCACGACTGCCTCCGCCCTCCGGCTCTCTCACACCCGGCTCACTGGGGCACCGCACCTGGACTCGCCGGTGGTCGTGTTATGGTCCGACCCACTGGGCATCTGGCGTAGCCACTGCCTCATAACTCCTACGACCGCGCTCAACGACTAAATTCATTGGATTCGAGGCGATCAGACGCGGATAGATATTCGGGTTTCATTCGACGATTCATTCGAAGATTGTCTGTTCGATTCATTCAGGAGGATTCATGATTCAGGACAATTTTTGTGGTGTGCTTGATTGACGGACGGGATTGAGTCAATGCGATTCATTCGTCGAGTTCTTAGGGATTGACCATTCAGTAAGGAGTAAGTCTGTTCGACAAAACTCGATATTGGATGAGAAATTTGGACTGAATTCTTGTGTCTGGACAACATTATGAATTCAGTGCGGGCAGTGAGTTGTGTCACAATATTTGTTCTATACGCCAGTACTCGGCCGGGGGTTTAATCTGTAAGTGTCAAGCCAGTAATGGCTGGGGTCCCTGTGCCGGGATACCAGGCATTCTGGGCCGAAAAACGTGCCGCTCTTCAGGCCGAATGTAAAGAAATCATACGGCAATACCCCGAGGCCGAAACCCAGTACAGGCGCTTATTCGACATCTTGTGCAGCATTGAGGACGTGGTGGGTTTCACAACTGCTGCAATTGGAGAAAGTGAAGAATGGGCGGCAATAGTCAGCGCCGCCGACGAAAATAGTATAAATGATTGTAAGGCCCTCTCCGGCAAGACGCTGTTCAGTGCGCTCTATGGCAACTATACAGTCACGCTAAATGAGCTGAAATCACTGATAAAGGCCAGCACATCAGGCAAAAATATTCAAGCCAGGGAAGAAGGCTTCAAAGAAGTCCGGAGGCGGAAAAGACAAAGTACCGCTGAAACCGCACTGACTCCGAAAAACCAACGGCAGTAGTCGAAAGCAACCCTAAGCCAGAGGTTGCCACCAAAAACTACTTCGCCCCCCTCAGGGAGGCAACGATGAAGACAGAAACTTCTGGTGCAAAAGCCACTACGCTGGAGGAGGAAACCTCAGGCAAA
>NW_019719383.1:388248-388453 GCF_002891405.2 Cryptotermes secundus
TTCCTGTACTGGAACAACACACAGGTCAGTCAGTTCAGGCTTCTAATGTAAACAGTCAATCTCTCGACAATATGTTGAGCGTGGTGACTGTAGTACAGCAAATTATGAAGGAGGTCAGTGGTGCAGTGTCCGAGGAAGACAAAATAATGGCCATAACTAAAATCGTTCTAAACTTAATGAAACAAAATGGCCACTAGATTTCATA
>NW_019719383.1:388582-389856 GCF_002891405.2 Cryptotermes secundus
TCCAAATTACCACTTTTATAGAATCGACCGCCAGTCGGGCAGAAAGGGCGGAACTGCCGTTACAGTAAGAAAAGGCATTCCCCACATCCAATTGTACCTACCACCCCTTGTTTCAGTAGAAGCGACAGGGGTCTGCATACCAATTGGTAATAGCGAAGTGCTGCTTGCAGCTGTTTACAAATCTCGAGGCAAAGCATGGAGTGATGCTGATATCATTGACCTCTTAAGCTTCAGACGTAAGTCTATTTTGGCAGGTGATTTGAATGCTAAGAACCCATTTTGGAATAGCAGAGTTTCAAACCCCTCAGGCTTGGAACTCGTTGATTTATTTGATAAGAGTGATTTTGAAATTTCAGCACCACAGTGCCCCACTCATTATTCCCCTGCGGGAAATGGTGACGTGTTAGACATTGTGGTTCACCGAAATATCAGAGTGTCAGAGGTCTTCGTCTCTGATATTTTGGACCCAGATCACCTACCAATAGAATTCCACATACTGGATCATGTTAAAATTAGGAATCTTTCGGAACCCATTGAAGAATTTACAGATTGGGAGCGGTTTCAAAGCCTCGCCTCTGAATTAATATCACCTAAACTAGAAATTAATTCGGGGGTAGAAGCCGATAAAGCGGCACGCGACTTTGCAGCCTCTATTGCTTCGGCATATAGACTGTCGACAAGTAAAGTTACGCTTTTGGACATAAACAACGATCTTCCTGGTCTAGATCGTTTGATAAAATATAAACAGAGGCTGCGAAAACTGTGGCAAGAAACCAAGGATCCAGCGTGTAAAACGTAAGTCAATTGGGTCACCAAATCAATGAGGCGAATGACCCGTAAAAAGGCACTTGAACGGTGGGAAGCAAAAATAAGCAACGCTGAAGTCACACCTCAGTGTATATGGCCCATTGCGAAATCTCTCCTTCAGAGAGACGGACCAAGGGCACCAACTGCTATTCATGGTTCTTCTGGCCTAAAATTTCATCCTTCTGAAAAAGCCAATGAAATTGCCGACTGTTTGGAAACTCAGTTCACGCCACATGACCTGTGCGATAAAAACCATGAAGAGCGGGTGGAGGCTAGAGTTCAAGCTCTGCTGGGAGCCGTGGATGAAAACCCCCTTCTAAGGATCAGACCATGTGACGGTGAGAAATTAATAAAATCCCTGAAATTAAAAAAGGCCTGTGGAATTGACGGCATCCCAAATGAATGCCTCAGGCACCTTCCAAGGAGACCATTGGTTCACCTAACTCACTTATTCAATCACTTTTTTT
>NW_019719383.1:390352-414568 GCF_002891405.2 Cryptotermes secundus
AAACAAGGTTCTCCGCACGATTGGCAATTTTCCAAGGCGCACACCGGTCTGCGATTTGCACATGGCATTCAAAATCCCGTACGTATATGATTACATAACAAAATTATGCAGGCAACAAGCAGAAGTCATACAAAATCATGTTAATGAGAATGTTCGCAACATCGAACAAGCGAAGCCCGATACAGAAAGTATAAGAGGCTTAAATTTGGCGGCGGTCAGGCATACGACCGTTCAAGTGACAAGACTGCCATGGTAGCTAATACTACTAGGATATTTATATATATATAGAGGGCATAATCTGCTGTACCTAGCCTGGACTGACAGAGGCTGTGTATATATTGTACATAGAAGTAAGGATTAAGTGTGTATTTGTAAATGTATGTAAATACAGACAATAGACTTAGTACAGACTGACTGACAGATGACAGACCCTACCTCTCGTCAGAGAGGGCGCTACACATGGACAGGACGGTAAATTTCATTGAAAAGCAATATCTGGTCATGAACCCCAGCTGGGGCTCGACACCAAGACAAACAGACTGACCGACCGTCAGTTGTAAATGACCCTCGCCCTCGCCCTCGCCTCAACGACTAGCATTTCATCAGCAGCCGCCGCGCTGCGATCAAGCAACCTCCAACTCTCGCTGCCGCACGGCAACCAAGCAACCTCCAGCCACGACCGCACTGCGGCCCGGCCACTCACCGCAACTAGCCTCTCTCCTTACCGGCGCGCGCCGCGCTACCTCTCAGATCAAGCATCTCAGCAACCACGGTCCTTTTCAGGACCAACAAACTGTTCCGAAGAAGTGGGTTGTCATCGGAGTAATGACAAAACTACACATCATGAGCCACACAAATTTATAATACTAGCTCTCTTTTTGGGGAGCAGAATGCATTGAGATTAAAGTGTATTACTGCCCTTTTGATATCAGACACCAGCGCTGCAGAAAGAGAGAGGTGCTTTTGTTTAGAAGTTGATATGTGCTGCGATTGCCAGTTATTGCAGTTCTCGTGGATGAGGGTAGTTTGAATGGTACTGCAAAAAGCAAGAGCAGATATAAGAAGATTGAGATTTGATTTAATCTCAGTAACTGAAAAATTACACACACATGATATTTTACAGCACAGTAAAATTTCAAAAGACATCATACTGTACCCTAAAGACTTGAGACATTGAAGAATATTAATGGAGTTCAGAAAAAGTCCTATTATCAGACTTCCGCTCTTCTGTAACAATAGTTCAAAACACTGTTCACTTCAGGTTCATATCAGATGTTACCCATTAATGACACTAATAATAACTAGCAGTTACAGCCTAGGTATTGAACTCTAAAAACCATCATATGAATAGAATGGGTTATTATGTAAAATACGTGTTCCATGAAATTTTACATTATTTTAAGCATTGTGTTTAAACATGCTCTATCTAACTCAATATTTATGATATATGGATGGAATTAATTGTGTTCGTATCAGCAAAGAACATAGAGTCGCTCAGACTATATTGTCGCATTTTTTCTAGTTCCTCGTGGTAGTCGCAGAGATTCTCTCCGTAAATTCCAAAGGCGTAGTTAATCAGCTCGTGTTCATCCAAGTAGTTGGGAGGCGATATCACTTCATTTGGAACACCCTTGCTTGCATTCCGGAGTTCCTGAAACAGTTTGCAGAGAGTGTATACGAGGATGTTGTCTCTTCCTGCATTCCTGTGCTGATCACGGTGTACATTCAGTTGCCATAAAACGCTTTCAACAGCTTCAATATATCGTGGTCCCGTATACAGAGGCGGCAGATTTGTTTCTCTACGTCCTCTCCAATTAGAAATAATCTGATGTTGCCGTATATTTTCTGATGTTCTGTCTCACCGTCTGGAGGCAATGGAAGCAAACGAGTTTCTGTTGCAGTTTTGGTTTCCAGAAAAGCAAAGCCGACAGGAATCTGATCCATGTTAACAAATGAATGTTAAATTTTTAACGCCATCCACAAAACTTAATTCAGCGAGACGAATTTCGCAGCAGAGGTAACCGGCAATACGATGTGTGCAGTAGCAGTTGACGTGCACCAGGTGCAACAGGAGGGTTTTCAGTGAGTTCTGGTGTTTGAGCGCGAAAACTTTTTCTTCTATCTCCTGGGACATCCTGATCTGCCCGTTAGCCCGGTTCAGCACTCGCTCAAGCAATGCTCAGTGTGTTCTCGATGGCCGAAATTTATTCTTAGAAACCACGTGGCTCAGATTCTGCTTCTTTCCTCAGGCCTGGCCCTCATACGCCCATCTCTTATGGGGTGTCATGTGCTCCCACATCAAGGCCGCCATCTCACTAATGAAAGTTGCGCCTCTTTCTTGCACCTACTTCTGCACGTCCAGGGGGAAGAAACTGAATCCATCTTCGAGACTTTCCTGCTTTGTTTGCGGCATGTTGTAAATAGACACCATCTATGCCTTCCTTTTGCGGCCACCTGAGTAGAGACCATGCATCACGGGGGACGAAAGTTTGTAACGTGGTGCCGCAATGTCACACTGTTGTTCCTTTCTTCTTGAAGGCGGCACGCATCAAGTTCACTTCAATGGAGTCTCTGTGTTTGCGGAGATGTCACAGGTTCCGCAAGAAACCGTGGCCAGACACCTCCTTCTGGTGCAAACTGAAGGTAGTCTCTGCCTCACTGGGATTAGGAGAAAGTGATGTTCACACAGTTGTTCTTACTGCTTTGATACAGCACTCATCAAGTTCACTTCAATGGGGTCTCTGGGTCTGCGGTGAGGATTCACGGGCCACAGTAAACGTGGCTGGACACCTTCTTCTGCGCTCAGTTTTAGCACTGGTTTATTCTGCATCAGTGTCGTTCCTTGGCAATAATTCTTCGAATTGCAGCAGCGAATCAGGTGCGTAGCTCTCGCTCACTTGGTAAAATAGGAGCTGAAAGCGCAATGCTTTTCAGGAATAATTTCTATCGCCAGCGGCTCACGGCACTCATCCATAATGAGGATACTCCTACTCAATACAAGCCACAGGCTGCAGTATCGCATTGCTTGTAGTTGTTGATGGAACTCTCATGAGATTCCCTACGTATATTTCAAGTCGTGTTTAATGAGCTCGCGTTCATCCAAGAAGTTCGTAGGCAAGTTTACTTCACTTGGAACACCCATGCTTGTATTCCGGAGTTCATGAAACAGTTTGGAGACAGAGTTTTAGCAGTCCTTTTGACAAAGCCTCGCATTGGGCGCCATTTGTAAGAGTTGATTTGCTGTCCTTCGCTGTCGGTATGGACGTTACGTGGTCTGGGAAACAAGACGAGGCGCCTTGGGAGAATTAATAGGATAATACACGAGTTTCGAGGGATGAGGTTCTCTCTTAAGTCTTAAAGGGCCCTGCTTCTTCCAGAGAATTTTTCTTGGCGAGGAAGTCTCCGGACCCCACTTAGAGTTGACAATATATTGTAACGTGTTTCGTTACTGAAGACGTCGTAGAGATGGTTAATTGGGTTTATTTAACAATCTACAAATAACGGCTACAATTAATTATCACAATATCACGGGTTTCCACACTTTACAAACCCTACAACAAAGTCTCTTAACACGATTTTCACTTGTCTTCACGTACTAATAACGCGGGAGCTATATAGTCTCCCTGAATTACACACTTTCACTCGTAACACGCCGCTGGCTGGATTCCAAGATGCTGCCTTGAGAACTGTTGATAACACACTCGGCGACTGTCACAGTAAACTGTGTTAGGCGGCTGCTACAGTAGAACTCTTGATAACACACTCTCGTAGGCTTGCTCGGAAATATCTTCGGCGATGGCCACGTTATAACTCGGCGGCGTTCACACTAGAACTAACTGTGAATAGCCTTCGCTGCTCCTGATGTAGCCTCGATCGGACAATACAGAATCCGGCCACGTAATATGCACCCTTGTTGCCTGGCGCTGTGTTGCTATGTAACGCTGTCCGGAAGTAACCGCCGTTACTACTTGGTGACGTCACCGCTGTTGACTTGCGTTGCCTAGCGACCAGGATGCTANAGAGAATTTTTCTTGGCGAGGAAGTCCCTGGACCACACTTAGAGTTGACAATATATTGTACAACATTATGCTTCCTCTATTGAGAGTATTACACGTTTGCAAGCACAAGTCAATTACAATCACAGATGCACATTTGGCACACGCTGAACACTACTTTAATTTTCACAACACTACTGTGGTGTTTGTAAAGATATATCACTCTCCCAAAGTGTGTGTCTGTTTCTTATTTCTTGCCTGGTACTGCGGTTACTTGTGATACTCGCCCACAGGGATCAAACCCTTATGTGCCGTAATATGACGTAAATTTCTGGAACCGTCTATTTCTAGATCATTCTCGAACCTTTTTTTTTCTTTAATCGAAAACATTCTGGAAGTTTCATTTAATACGTGTAATGCGGTGAAAGGGACTCATGTTACCACCGGCTCTCATGGACCTTTCTAGTAGCACCTATTTGAACATTCCTTGCCGCAAATTGTTAGAGTGATTAATGCAAAATTGGACAAAGGTCGCGTTTATTATAAAATTTATAATAAGCTACAAATATCAATATTTGAGTTAGGCCGGTAGCAATGACCGATTTCAATCTCCCAAGCATATCTTGCTTCAGTACCATTGAATTAAGATTTGCTTTGACTGCCGTCTCATTCCTGATTATTACAGAATTACATGAATCGATTGTTGACAACATTACATAGATTGATTATGACTAAGCCTGGGGCCACGCGAACGCACGAAGTACGTTCGTTGCAACGAACGTACTTTATGACGGACGTTGCTGATTGCACCACACATTTGCAGAATGCGGTGCATAAAATATTGTCTGCAATGGAGTCAGAAGGAAGCGTAGCATTTGCCTCTCTTGTTATTTCTACAACAGACGCACTTTATGCTCGTGTGGCCCCAGCCCAAGATTCATAATATTATAGTACATAGACCTTTGAATGTTATACACCATTTTGAAGAAAATATCTTTTAAGTATTATTGTCTGTGCTGACCGTGAGTTCATAAAACTCATGACAGTATTGCATAGCTTAACATCATAACATACAAAGAACTCGGTGTATGATCATCACTTTACATATGTTTGTTACTGCTGATGTTTACACACATAGCACTTTGCTGGACAAACGTGCGTTGATTTGACCATGTTCTTGTGATGCATCAGCTATTCAGCTCCGTACACGCTTACTGTTTGGTTGTTACATTACTATGAACAGCTTACAAAATGTATATATTTTTAAAATTTATGTGCAATGGATTTTCAAATTCAACATGTGATAACTACGTATCCAGAATATATAGTTTTCCTGAGTTTTTCATTCATGTTGGAAGTACAAAATACCCTTTACATGTGCGCGATGTATTTTCAGTACCAACACTTTTAACAGCAAACTTTATCATTTAAACGCCAGCCTTCTGAAATGGTGGTAATCTTGATCTGCCCGGAGTTAATTTAAATGCTCTTTGTTATACTGCGTTTAAATGTGCGTTACTGTTAAGGCGCTATACCTATTTTAAGCATTGTGTTTAAACATGCTCTCTCTAACTCAATATTTAGGATATATGGATGGAATTATATGTGTTTGTATCAGCAAAGAACATAGAGTCGCTCAGACTATATTGTCGCATTTTTTCTAGTTCCTCGTGGTAGTCGCAGAGATTCTCTCCGTAAATTCCAAAGGCGTAGTTAATCAGCTCGTGTTCATCCAAGTAGTTGGGAGGCGATATCACTTCATTTGGAACACCCTTGCTTGCATTCCGGAGTTCCTGAAACAGTTTGCAGAGAGTGTATACGAGGATGTTGTCTCTTCCTGCATTCCTGTGCTGATCACGGTGTACATTCAGTTGCCATAAAACGCTTTCAACAGCTTCAATATATCGTGGTCCCGTATACAGAGGCGGCAGATTTGTTTCTCTACGTCCTCTCCAATTAGAAATAATCTGATGTTGCCGTATATTTTCTGATGTTCTGTCTCACCGTCTGGAGGCAATGGAAGCAAACGAGTTTCTGTTGCAGTTTTGGTTTCCAGAAAAGCAAAGCCGACAGGAATCTGATCCATGTTAACAAATGAATGTTAAATTTTTAACGCCATCCACAAAACTTAATTCAGCGAGACGAATTTCGCAGCAGAGGTAACCGGCAATACGATGTGTGCAGTAGCAGTTGACGTGCACCAGGTGCAACAGGAGGGTTTTCAGTGAGTTCTGGTGTTTGAGCGCGAAAACTTTTTCTTCTATCTCCTGGGACATCCTGATCTGCCCGTTAGCCCGGTTCAGCACTCGCTCAAGCAATGCGCAGTGTGTTCTCGATGGCCGAAATTTATTCTTAGAAACCACGTGGCTCAGATTCTGCTTCTTTCCTCAGGCCTGGCCCTCATACGCCCATCTCTTATGGGGTGTCATGTGCTCCCACATCAAGGCCGCCATCTCACTAATGAAAGTTGCGCCTCTTTCTTGCACCTACTTCTGCACGTCCAGGGGGAAGAAACTGAATCCATCTTCGAGACTTTCCTGCTTTGTTTGCGGCATGTTGTAAATAGACACCATCTATGCCTTCCTTTTGCGGCCACCTGAGTAGAGACCATGCATCACGGGGGACGAAAGTTTGTAACGTGGTGCCGCAATGTCACACTGTTGTTCCTTTCTTCTTGAAGGCGGCACGCATCAAGTTCACTTCAATGGAGTCTCTGTGTTTGCGGAGATGTCACAGGTTCCGCAAGAAACCGTGGCCAGACACCTCCTTCTGGTGCAAACTGAAGGTAGTCTCTGCCTCACTGGGATTAGGAGAAAGTGATGTTCACACAGTTGTTCTTACTGCTTTGATACAGCACTCATCAAGTTCACTTCAATGGGGTCTCTGGGTCTGCGGTGAGGATTCACGGGCCACAGTAAACGTGGCTGGACACCTTCTTCTGCGCTCAGTTTTAGCACTGGTTTATTCTGCATCAGTGTCGTTCCTTGGCAATAATTCTTCGAATTGCAGCAGCGAATCAGGTGCGTAGCTCTCGCTCACTTGGTAAAATAGGAGCTGAAAGCGCAATGCTTTTCAGGAATAATTTCTATCGCCAGCGGCTCACGGCACTCATCCATAATGAGGATACTCCTACTCAATACAAGCCACAGGCTGCAGTATCGCATTGCTTGTAGTTGTTGATGGAACTCTCATGAGATTCCCTACGTATATTTCAAGTCGTGTTTAATCAGCTCTCGTTAATCCAAGAAGTTCGTAGGCAAGTTTACTTCACTTGGAACACCCATGCTTGTATTCCGGATCTCATGAAACAGTTTGGAGACAGAGTTTTAGCAGTCCTTTTGACAAAGCCTCGCATTGGGCGCCATTTGTAAGAGTTGATTTTCTGCCCTTTGTTGTCCGTATGGACGTCACGTGGTCTAGGAACCACGAAGAGGCGCCTTGGGAGAATTAATAGGATAATACACGAGCTTCGAGGGATGAGGTTCTCTCTTAAGTCTTAAAGGGCCTTGCTTCTTCGAGTGAATTTTTATTGGCGAGGAAGTCCCTGGACCACACTTAGAGTTGACAATATATTGTACAACATTATGCTTCCTCTATTGAGAGTATTACACGTTTGCAAGCACAAGTCAATTACAATCACAGATGCACATTTGGCACACACTGAACACTACTTTAATTTTCACAACACTACTGTGGTGTTTGTAAAGATATATCAGTCTCCCAAAGTGTGTGTCTGTTTCTTATTTCTTGCCTGGTACTGCGGTTATTTGTGATACTCGCCCACCGGGATCAAACCCTTAGATGCTGTAATATGACGTAACTTTCTGGAACCGTCTATTCCTAGATCATTCTCGAAGCTTTCTTTTTCTTTAATCGAAAACATTCTGGAAGTTTCATTTAATACGGGTAGTGCGGTGAAAGGGTCTCATGTTACCACCGGCTGTCATAGACCTTTCTAGTAGCACCTATTTGAACATTCCTTGCCGCAAATTGTTAGAGTGATTACTGCAAAATTGGACAAAGGTCACGTTTATTATAAAATTGATAATAAGAAGAAAGTATCAATATTTGTGTTAGGCCGGTAGCAATGACCGATAAGAATCTCCCAAGCATATCTTGCTTCAGTACCATTGAATAAAGATTTGCTTTGACTGCCGTCTTATTTCTGATTATTACAGAATTACATGAAACGATTGTTGACAACATTACTTAGATTGATTATGACTAAGCCTGGGGCCACGCGGACGCACGAATTACGTCCGTTGCAATGAACGTACTTTATGACGGACGTTGCTGATTACACCACACATTTGCAGAATGCGGTGCATAACTTATTGTCTGCAATGGAGTCACAAGGAAGCGTAGCATTTGCCTCTCTTGTTATTTCTCCAACAGACGCACTTGTTGCTCGTGTGGCCCCAGCCTAAGATTCATAATGTTATAGTACATAGTCCTTTGAATGTTACACACCATTTTGAAGAAAATATCTTTTCAGTATTATTGTCTGTGCTGACCGTGAGTTCATAAAACTCATGACAGTATTGCATAGCTTAACATCATAACATACAAAGAACTCGGTGTATGATCGTCACTTTACATATGTTTGTTACTGCTGATGTTTACACACATAGCACTTTGCTGGACAAACGTGCGTTGATTTGACCTCGTTCTTGTGATGCATCAGCTTTCCAGCTCGGTACACGCTTATTTTTGGTTGTTACATTACTATGAACAGCTTACAAAATGTATATATTTTTAAAATTTATGTGCAATGGATTTTCAAATTCAACATGTGATAACTACGTATCCAGAATATATAGTTTTCATGAGTTTTTCATTCATGTTGGAAATACAAAATACCCTTTACATGTGCGCGACGTATTTTCAGTAACAAAACCTTTAACAGCAAACTTTAAAATTTAAACGCCAGCCTTCTGAAATGGTGGTAAGCTTGATCTGCCCGGAGTTAATTTAAATGCTCTTTGTTATACTGCGTTTAAATGTGCGTTACTGTTAAGGCGCTAAAACTATTTTAAACATTGTGTTTAAACATGCTCTATCTAACTCAATATTTATGATATATGGATGGAATTAATTGTGTTTGTATCAGCAAAGAACATAGAGTCGCTCAGACTACATTGTCGCATTTTCTCTAGTTCCTCGTGGTAGTCGCAGAGATTCCCTCCGTAAATTCCAAGGCGTAGTTAATCAGCTCGTGTTCTTCCAAGAAGTTGGGAGGCGAGATCACTTCACTTGGAACACCCATGCTTGCATTCCGGAGTTCCTGAGACTGTTTGCAGAGAAAGTATACGAGGAAGTTGTCTCTTCCGGCATTTCTGTGCTGATCACGGTGTACATTCAGTTGCCATAAAACGCTTTCAACAGCTTCAATATATCGTGGTCCCGTATACAGAGGCGGCAGATTTGTTTCTCTACGTCCTCTCCCATTAGAAATAATCTGATGATGCCATATATATTCTGATGTTCTGACTCACCGTCTGGAGGCAATGGAAACAAATGAGGTTCTGTTGCAGTTTTGGTTTCCAGAAAAGCAAAGGTGACAGGAATCTGATCCATGTTAACAAATGAATGTTAAGTTTTTAACGCCATCCACAAAACTTAATTCAGCGAGACGAAATTCGCAGCAGAGGTAACCGGCAATACGATGTGTGCAGTAGATGTTGATGTGCACCAGGTAACAGGAGGGTTTTCAGTGAGTTCTGGTGTTTGTGCGCGAAAACCCTTTCTTCTATCTCCTGGGACATCCTGATCTGCCCGTTACCCCGGTTCAGCACTCGCTCAAGCCATGCTCAGTATGTTCTCGATGGCCCAAATATATTCTTAGAAACCACGTGGCTCAGATTCTGCTTCTTTCCTCAGGCCTGGCCCTCATACGCCCATCTTTCGTCCGGTGTCATGAGCTCCCACATCAAGGCCGCCATCTCACTGATGAAAGCAGCGCCTCTTTCTTACACCTACTTCTGCACGTCCAGGGGGAAGAAACTGAATCAATCTTCGGGACTTTCCTGCTTTGTTTGCGGCATGTTGTAAATAGTCACCATTTATGCCTTCCTTTTGCGGCCACCTGAGTAGAGACCATGCATCACGGGGGACGAAAGTTTGTAACGTGGTGCCGCAATGTCACACTGGTGTTCCTTTCTTCTTGAAAGCGGCACGCATCAAATTCACTTCAATAGAGTCTCTGTGTTTGCGGAGAAGTCACAGGTGCCGCAGAAACCGTGGCCAGACACCTCCTTGTGCAAATTGAAGGTAGCCTCTGCCTCACTGGGATTAGGAGAAAGTGATGTTGACACAGTTGTTTTTCTGCTTGGATAGAGCACTTATCACGTTCACTTCAATGGGGTTTCTGGGTCTGCGGTGAGGATTCACGGGCCACAGTAACCGTGGCTGGACACCTTCTTCTGCGCTCAGTTGTAGCACTGGTTTATTCTGCATCAGTGTCCTTTCTTGGCAATAATTCTTCGAATTGCAGCAGCGAATCAGGTGCGTAGCTCTCGCTCACTTGGTAAAATAGGAGCTGAAAGCGCAATGCTTTTCAGGAATACTTTGGATCGCCAGCGGCTCACGGCACTCATCCATAATGAGGATACTCCTACTCAATACAAGCCACAGGCTGCAGTATCGCATTGCTTGTAGTTGTTGATGGAACTCTCATGAGATTCCCTACGTATATTTCAAGTCGTGTTTAATCAGCTCTCGTTAATCCAAGAAGTTCGTAGGCAAGTTTACTTCACTTGGAACACCCATGCTTGTATTCCGGATCTCATGAAACAGTTTGGAGACAGAGGTTTAGCAGTCCTTTTGACAAAGCCTCGCATTGGGCGCCATTTGTAAGAGTTGATTTACTGCCCTTCGTTGTCGGTATGGACGTTACGTGGTCTGGGAACCACGACGAGGCGCCTTGGGAGAATTAATAGGATAATACACGAGCTTCGAGGGATGAGGTTCTCTCTTAAGTCTTAAAGGGCCTTGCTTCTTCGAGAGAATTTTTCTTGGCGAGGAAGTCCCTGGACCACACTTAGAGTTGACAATATATTGTACAACATTATGCTTCCTCTATTGAGAGTATTACACGTTTGCAAGCACAAGTCAATTACAATCACAGATGCACATTTGGCACACGCTGAACACTACTTTAATTTTCACAACACTACTGTGGTGTTTGTAAAGATACATCACTCTCCCAAAGTGTGTGTCTGTTTCTTATTTCTTGCCTGGTACTGCGGTTACTTGTGATACTCGCCCACCGGGATCAAATCCTTAGATGCCGTAATATGACGTAACTTTCTGGAACCGTCTATTTCTAGATAATTCTCGAAGCTTTTTTTTTCTTTAATCGAAAACATTCTGGAAGTTTCATTTAATACGTGTAATGCGGTGAAAGGGACTCATGTTACCACCGGCTCTCATGGACCTTTCTAGTAGCACCTATTTGAACATTCCTTGCCGCAAATTGTTAGAGTGATTAATGCAAAATTGGACAAAGGTCGCGTTTATTATGAAATTGATAATAAGAAGCAAGTATCAATATTTGAGTTATGCCGGTAGCAATGACCGATTACAATCTCCCAAGCATATCTTGCTTCAGTACCATTGAATCAAGATTTGCTTTGACTGCCGTCTCATTCCTGATTATTACAGAATTACATGAATCGATTGTTGACAACATTACATAGATTGATTATGCCTAAGCCTGGGGCCACGCGAACGCACGAAGTACGTCCGTTGCAACGAACGTACTTTATGACGGACTTTGCTGATTACACCACACATTTGCAGAATGCGGTGCATAAAATATTGTCTGCGATGGAGTCAGAAGGAAGCGTAGCATTTGCCTCTCTTGTTATTTCTAAAACAGACGCACTTATTTCTCGTGTGGCCCCAGCCTAAGATTCATAATGTTATAGTACATAGTCCTTTGAATGTTATACACCATTTTGAAGAAAATATCTATTCAGTATCATTGTCGGTGCTGACCGTGAGTTCATAAAACTCATGACAGTATTGCATAGCTTAACATCATCACTTACAAAGCACTCGGCGTATGATCGTCACTTTACATAGGTTTGTTACTGCTGCTGTTTACACACGTAGCACTTTGCTGGACAAACGTGCATTGACTTGACCTCGTTCTTGTGATGCATCAGCTTTTCATCTCAGTACACTCTTACTGTTTGGTTGTTACATTACAATGAACCTTTTACAAAATGTATATATTTTTAAAATTTATGTACAATGGATTTTCAAATTCAACATGTGATAACTACGTATCTGTAATAAATAGTTTACATGAATTTTTCATTCATGTTGGAAGTACAAAATACCCTTTATATGTGTGCGACTTATTTTCAGTACCAACACCTTTAACAGTAAATGTTAACTTTTAAACCGTTCTTGAGTTGGAAAGGAAATAGACCCGGGATGTTTTCCCCCTTAATTCATAGGCATTTACTGCCAAAGAAGTAACGGGATGCTTTTAAGCCATTTAGAAAAGAATCGGGATACCATCCTGCCCCACCTCAAGCCCTGTTTATAGTCAAGATTCACATAAATTCCCAACCAGCCAACTAGTCTTTCTGGACACAAAACTTTTCTCAGCATTCTGTGAATATTCTCTGCCAGCTTTCAATATCAAAGGTATGTATTACTGTATGTTGTTCCTGAAGATTCTATCTTACAGGATATAATACTGTGTAGTGTCTTGAAAGCCTACCAACATTTCAGAGGAACAGAACACAATCTTTCACAGTCAAAGGATAAGCCAAGCTAGAATCTTAAAAGTGGAAATTTTCATAAGCAGTGCTCTGGAACCTCAAATCCTATTTATATTGTTCCTGTGAAATTTGGTATATACAAAGTAAAGCCAGTAAACAGCAGTGACGTAACACGGGACGCCGCAGTTGCTACATAGCTGTAAACAACTACCAACAGTAGTTACTATAGGATTCTGACGATGGTGTCTAACACACTGATATATTGGGTTTTTGGACTTTATCCATCGTCCTAGTTTTTAAGATAACAAAAACACGACGTTTCGGAAACTGGATCTGTGTCCGTCCTCAGGTGTTGGAAAAGGGGAAATAGGATTCTGACGATGGTGTATAACACACTGATATATTGGGTTTCTGGACTTTATCCATCGTCCTAGTTTTTAAGATAACAAAAACACGACGTTTCGGAAACTGGATCTGTTTCCGTCCTCAGGTGAAGGAAAAGGGGAACACCTATTCTGTTGGGTCCGTTAGAAAGAGCTAGCCTCAATCACTGGACCTTTTTACAGATGACTTCAGAAATTCCTCCAGTTGATTGATTTCATGTAGTTGGGAAGTCTTCTTATGCCAATGATAGTGTAACCTATCCCTAAGAAGTGCCTGGCTGGCACGTAAGGCAATTTTGGAGGTCCATCGACTATTGAAGGGCGTCTTTACAGAGAAGGCTTTGGGGATGATACCCTGAGATTTGCATCTCCTGAGGAAAGTTATATGATAGAGGGTCTTTGCTAACTGAATTTTCAGGCGTTCTAATTTTCTAAAAGAAGGGTAAATACCGGGTCCATACCGGTTATACAAGTAGTTACTATAGGATTCTGACGATGGTGTATANATCTTAAAAACTAGGACGATGGATAAAGTCCAGAAACCCAATATATCAGTGAACTACCAACAGCGTTGCTAGGATATAGGCAAACAGGCAACCAGGCAACAAGGAAGCGAGGCGTTTTCCCCTTGTCCGGCTGAGAGTTTATAAGTGACCTACACTGCCTACGAAGTCAGTTCTCAAGACAGCAGCCTACGAGTTGAGTTGGAATCTAGCCAGCGGAGAGTTACGAGTTGATGTGTGATACAGTGACACTTATATAGTGGTCAGAAACTCAACACGTTCATTTGGTTCGTCTGTGCATACTGTGCAACTGTAATAAATATTATAGAAGAGTTCAGGAAGTGATTGTCTCTTCATATAATGTCATCCCACAGGCTTTTCGGAATTTTTGGAGAAGATGTCCCATCTTCAGAGCAGGGGGAGCTGTTTATTCGCAAACTGCGACAGTGCTGTGTGGAATTTAACTTCATGGACCCAGTGGCTGACCCGAAGGGAAAGGAAATAAAACGAGCTACTCTGAATGAGCTGGTTGACTACATTACAGCAGGCCGAGGTGTACTTACTGAGCCTGTTTACCCTGAGATCATCAGAATGATCTCAGCAAATCTGTTCCGGACCTTGACGCCCAGTGATTTTGATCCAGAAGAAGATGACCCAACATTAGAAGCGTCATGGCCACACTTGCAATTAGTGTATGAGTTTTTCCTACGGTTCTTGGAATCCTCTGACATTCAGACCGCCATTGGCAAAAAAGTAATAGACCAAAAATTTGTGCTACAGTTGATAGACTTATTTGACAGTGAAGACCCTCGGGAGCGCCATTTCCTTAAGACTGTTCTGCATCGCATCTATGGAAAATTCCTGGGGCTACGTGCTTTCATACGCAAACAAATAAATAACATCTTCCTTCGGTTTGTATATGAGACAGAGCATTTCAATGGTGTTGGAAAGTTTTTGGAAATATTAGGAAGCATTATCAACGGCTTTGCTCTACCGCTGAAGTCAGAACACAAGCAATTCCTCGTAAAGGTTCTGCTGCCACTGCACAAAGTTAAATGTCTCTCATTGTACCATGCACAGCTGACATACTGTGTGGTTCAGTTCCTTGAAAAGGATGCGACGCTAACTGAAACTGTTGTTAAAGGGCTACTCAAGTTTTGGCCTAAAACGTGCAGTCAGAAAGAGGTGATGTTCCTTGGTGAGACTGAAGAAATTTTAGATGTAATTGAACCATCACAGCTTGCCAAAATTCAGGTTCCGTTGTTTAAACAAATTTCAAGATGTGTCTCGAGTCCTCACTTTCAGGTAGCCGAATGTGCTCTGTACTTATGGAGTAATGAGTACATAACTAGCCTGACTGAGGAAAACAACCATGTGATCATGCCAATAATGTTCCCAGCTCTGTACCGCATCAGCAAAGAGCACTGAAACCAACAAGTGTGGCTCTTGTATACAACGTGCTCAAAACCTTCATGGAGATGAACAGTAGCTCACAGCTAAGGCTGAGAGAAAAAATGTGTGACTAGCAGTGTACGGTAAGGGCAGAGAGAAGAAAGTACTTGTGTGCAGAATGGGCAATGTGCGCCGACAAAAGATAGTGGTTGAACTAGACAGAGAGACGGACAGTTCTACATTCAGATAGTAATAATATGACGTCGGAAGGATATGCCATCGAGGTCTTATTCATGACATTTTTGGTGCCGAAACCCAGGAAGTGGGATATATATTGTGACTTGTTGCACAACGGAGAACCCCCCAACAGAAGTGACGCGGAGGGTGAGTCAGCGCTCCGCTCCCAACTTCGGCACGGTAACGTAACACGCAACGCGCAGTGACGCAACAGGACGACGTGGATCTGGTTCCTACTGAGACGTGACACGGATTCCTACTGTGACGCTACACGCAACGACACTGTTGACGCGGGGAACACGTAACAGAGAACGGAATATAAGCCGGCTGAGCAGTAAGTGTGAGTTAGTTGTAATGTGGCCGTCGCGGAGTTACGTAGTAGTCGAGCGAGTGTGTTATCAACAGTTCTCAAGGCAGCTACATACGAGTTAGTTCCGAGAGAGTTCCGAGTAAGCCAGCAAGCAGTCAGTTGTATTCGGGGATTTGCAGTGTAGTATTTGTGGTACTGTAGATAGCAGTATTTGTGAATCTATAATTTGGGTGATTATAAGTGCGACTTTGTAATAAAATTCGCTATATCAAATAAGGCGTGAAGTTATTTGTCGCGTTACCTAAACAACACGTGAAAATTTGGTGTTAGAAGTGAGATTTGGACTTACACACGTGACGAAAAATTCAGTGTCAATACACGTTACATTTGGTTTCAGAATTTTTACGAACTTGAACATGCCTCGACAAATAGTTCAATTATTCTGCATCGAGAATTTTACTGCTACAAAATGGAAATGCAACGAATAATCGAAATGATTTCGAAGGCAGAGGACGATAGAAAAATCGAGAAGGAAGAAATGCTGAAAGAGTTTAGGGCAAACCAAGTGAAAGAAGATGCCGACTCGAAAGCCTGGCGAGAAGAGATGACCGAATGGGGAGAAAAGTTGAATGCAGACACGAAGGCAACACAAACAAGGACGGAAGCCATGCGGGAGATAATGGGCACCAGACAAATGTAGATGTGCGCATTTCACCCCGAAATAGCGGAAAAGACGATAGCCTGCCAAGAGAAGGAGGGAGATCTAGAATAAGAAAAACAGTTCTCAAGACACCTACCTACGAGTTTGTTCCGAGAGAGTTCCCAGTTAGACAGCAAGCACTCAGTTGTGTTCTGGCATTTCCAGTGTAGTATTTGTGATACTGCAGATAGCAGTAATTGTGAATCTGTAATTTGGGTGATTGTAAGTACGAATGTGAAATAAAATTCGCTATATCAAATACTGCGTAAAGTTATTTGTCGGGTTACGTACACAACACGTTACAATTTGGTGTCACAAGTGGGATTTGGACTTACACATGTGACGAAAAAGATTCAGTGTCTATACACGTTACATTTGGTGTCAGAAAATTTAAGAATATGAACACGCCTCGACAAATAATTGAATTATTGTGCATCGAGTATTTTACTGCAACAAAATGGAGATGCAGCGAATAATCGAAATGCTGGGGAAGGCAGAGGCCGATAGGAAAATAGAGATAGAAGAAATGCAGAAAGAGTTTAGGGCAAACCAAGTGAAAGCAGATGACGATTCGAAAGCCTGGCGAGAAGAATTGGCCGCCTGGGGAGAAAAGTTGAATGCAGAGACGAAAGCTACCCAAGAAAAGACGGAGGCCATGCGAGAGTTAATGGGCACCAGCCAAACGGAGATGTGCGCATTTCACCCCGAAATAGCGGAAAACACGATAGCCTGCCCAGGAAGGAGGCATATCTAGAAGAATAAAAACAGTTCTCAAGTCAGCTACATACGAGTTAGTTCCGAGAGAGTTCCTAGTTAGACAGCAACCACTCAGTTGTATTCTGACATTTGCAGTGGAGTATTTGTGATACTGTAGATAGCAGTAATTGTGAATCTATAATTTGGGTGATTGTAAGTGCGAATTTGTAATAAATTCGCAATATCAAATACGGCTTGAAGTTATTTGTCGCGTTACCTAAACAACAATGATAATTTGGTGTCAGAAGTAAGATTTGGCCTCACACGTGACGAAAAATTCAGTGTATATACACGTTACATTTGGTTTCAGGATTTTTACGAACTTGAACATGCCTCGACAAATAATTGAATTATTGTGCATCGAGAATTTTACCGCTACAATATGGAAATGCAGTGAATAATCGAAATGATTTCGAAGGCAGAGGACGATAGGAAAAACGAGAAGGAAGAAATGCTGAAAGAGTTTAGGGCAAATCAAGTGAAAGCAGAAGCCGACTCGAAAGCCTGGCGAGAAGAGATGGCCGAATGGGGAGAAAAGTTGAATGCAGACACGAAAGAAACCCAAACAAGGACGGAAGCCATGCGAGAGATAATGGGCACCAGCCAAACGGAGATGTGCGCATTTCACCCCGAAATAGCGGAAGAGACGAGAGCCTGCCAAGAGAAGGAGGCACATCTAGAAGAAGAAAAACAGTTCTCAAGGCACCTAGCTACGAGTTAGTTCCGAGAGAGTTCCCAGTTAGACAGCAAGCACTCAGTTGTGTTCTCGATTTGAAGTGTCGTATTTGTTATACTGGAGATAGCAATAATTGTGAATCTGTAATTTGTGTGACTGTAAGTGCGAATGTGAAATAAAATTAGCTATATAAACTACGGCGTAAAGTTATTTGTCGCTTTACGTAAATAACACGTGATAATTTGGTTTCAGAAGTGGGATTTGGACTTACAAACGTGACGAACAAAATTCAGTGTCTATACACGTTACATTTGGTGTTAGAATTATTACGAAGTTGAACACGCCTCGACAAATAATTGAATTATTGTGCATCGAGTATTTTACTGCTACAAAATGGAGATGCAGCAAATAATCAAAATGCTGGCGAAGGCAGAGGCCGATAGGAAAATATAGATGGAAGAAATGCAGAAAGAGTTTAGGGCAAACCAAATGAAAGCAGATGCCGACTTGAAAGCCTGGCGGAAGAGATGGCCGATTGGGAAGAAAAGCTGGATGCAGAGACGAAACCTACACAAGAAAAGACGGAAGCCATGCGAGAGATAATGGGCACCAGCCAAACGGAGATGTGCGCATTTCACCCCGAAATAGCGGAAGAGACGAGAGCCTGCCAAGAGAAGGAGGCACATCTAGAAGAAGAAAAAAAGTTCTCAAGGCACCTAACCACGAGTAAGTTCCGAGAGAGTTTCCAGTTAGTCAGCAACCAGTCGGTTGTATTGAGGCATTTGCAGTGTAGTATTTGAGATACTGCAGATAGCAGTTATTGTGAATCTGTAATTTGGGTGATTGTAAGTGCGAATGGGATATAAAATTCGCTATATCAAATACGGCATGAAGTTATTTGTCGCGTTACTTAAACAACACTTGACAATTTGATGTCAGAAGTGGGATTTGGACTTACACACGTGACGAACAAGATGGAATGTTTATACACGTTACATATGTTGTCAGAATTTTTACGAACTTGAACATGCCTCGACAAATAATTGAATTATTGTGCATCGAGTATTTTACTGATACATAATGGAGATGCAGCTAAAATCGAAATGCTGGCGAAGGCAGAGACCGGTAGAAAAATCGAGAAGGAAGAAATTCTGAAAGAGTTTAGGGCAAACCAAGTGAAAGCAGATGCCGACTCGAAAGCCTGGCGAGAAGAAATGGCCGCCTGGGGAGAAAAGTTGGATGCAGAGACGAAAGCTACCCAAGAAAAGTCGGAAGCCATGCGAGAGATAATGGGCACCAGCCGCACGGAGATGTGCGAATTTCACCCCGAAATAGCGGAGAAGACGATAGCCTGCCAAGAGAATGGTGCACATCTAGAAGAACAAAGACAGTTCTCAAGGCACCTAAATACGAGTTAGTTCCGAGAGAGTTCCCAGCTAGCCAGCAATCAGTCAGTTGTATTTTGGCAATTGCTGTGTAGTATTCGTGATACTGCAGATAGCAGTAATTGTGTTTTAATAAATTTGGTGATTGTAAGTGCGAATGGGATATAAAATTCGCTATATCAAATACGGCTTGAAGTTATTTGTCGCGGTACTTAATCAACACTTTGAAATTTGGTGTCAGAAGTGGGATTTGGACTTACACACGTAACGAACAAGATTCAATGTTTATACATGTTACATTTGTTGTCAGAATTTTTACCAATTTGAACATGCCTCGACAAATAATTGAATTATTGTGCATCGAGTATTTTACTGCAACAAAATGGAGATGCAGCGAATAATCGAAATGCTGGCGAAGGCAGAGGTCCACAGAAAAATTGAGAAGGAAGAAATGCTGAAAGAATTTATGGCAAACCAAGTGAAAGCAGAGGCCAACTCAAAATCCTGGCGAGAAGAAATGGCTGCCTGGGGAGAAGAGTTGGAAGTAGAGACGAAAGGTACCAAAGTAAAGACGGAAGAAACTCGAGAGATAAATGGCACCAGTCACAGGAATATGTGCGCATTTCACCCCGAATTTTCGGAAAGACGTTAGCCTGTCAAGAGATGGAGGCACATCTAGAAGAAGAAAACAGTTCCCAAGGCAGCTACCTACGAGTTACTTACGAGAGAGTTCCCTGTTATCCAGCGACCAGTCAGTTATGTTCTGGCATTTATAGTGTAGTGTTTGTGATATTACAGATAGCAGTAATTGTGAATCTGAAATTTGGGTGATTGTAAGTGAGAATGTGAAATAAAATTCGCTATATCAAATAAGGCGTAAACATATTTTTCGCGTTACGTAAACAAAACCTGAATATTTTGTGTCAGAAATGAGATTTGGACTTACACACGTTTAGGAACCAGGTTTAGTGTCTTTACACGTTACATTTGGTGTCAGAAATTTTACGAGCATGAACACGCATCGACAAATAAGTGAATTATCGTGCATCTAGCATTTTACTGCTACAAAATGGAGATGCAGCGAATAATCGAAATGTTGGCAGAGGCAGAGGCCGATAGGAAATAGAGATGGAAGAAATGCAGAAAGAGTTTATGGCAAACCAAGTGAAAGCAGATGCCGACTCGAAAGCCTTGCGAGAACAAATGGCCGCCTGGGGAGAAAAGTTGGATGCAGAGACGAAAGCTACACAAGCAAAGACGGAAGCCATGCGAGAGATAATGGGAACCAACCAAACGGAAATGTGCGCATTTCAGCCCGAAATAGCGGAAAAGACAATAGCCTGCCAAGAGAAGGAGGCACATCTAGAAGAAGAAAAACAGTTCTCAAGGCACCTAACTACGAGTTGGTTCCGAGAGAGTTCCCAGTAAGACAGCAAGCACTCAGTTGTGTTCTGGCATTTGGAGTGTAGTATTTGTTATACTGGAGATAGCAATAATTGTGAATTTGTAATTTGGAAGAAAGCAGTCTTCTGGGATTTGGCACCGTGTATATGTGGTGTTAACCGACGTTTCGGAGGAACGTATCGCCCCCCCTTCTTCAGGGTTGTTGAAAAAAATTTAAGAAATCTGCAAGCGACAACACCGTGAGAAACGGTAAAGCAGACTGCTTCTCACGGTGTTGTCGCTTGCAGATTTCTTAAACTGTTTTTTTCTTCAACCCTGAAGATGGGGGCGATACGTTCCTCCGAAACGTCGGTTAACACCACATATACACGGTGCCAAATCCCAGAAGACTGCTTTCTTCATAGTCACCGCCGTGAAAGCCTTAAATCTTACTGTAACTTGGATGATTGTAAGTGCGAATGTGAAATAAAATTCGCTATATCAAATACGGCGTAAATTTATTTGTCGCGTTACGTAAACAACACGTGACAATTTGGTGTCAGTAGTGGGATTTGGACTTACACACGTGAAGAACAAGATTCAGTGGCTATACACTTTACATTTGGTGTCAGAATTTTTACGAACTTGAACATGCCTCGACAAATAATTGAATTATTGTGCATCGAGTATTTTTCTGATACATAATGGAGATGCAGCTAAAATCGAAATGCTGGCGAAGGCAGAGACCGGTAGAAAAATCGAGAAGGAAGAAATTCTGAAAGAGTTTAGGGCAAACCAAATGAAAGCAGATGCCGACTCGAAAGCCTGGCGAGAAGAAATGGCCGCCTGGGGAGAATAGTTGGAAGAATAGACGAAAGGTACCAAAGTAAAGACGGAAGCAACGCGAGAGATAAATGGCACCAGTCACAGGAAAATATGCGCATTTCACCCCGAATTAGGGGAAAGACGTTAGCCTGCCAGGAGATGGAGGCACATCTAGAAGAAGAAAACAGTTCCCAAGGCAGCTACCTACGAGTTAGTTACGAGAGAGTTCCCTGTTATCCAGCAACCAGTCAGTTGTGTTCTGGCATTTATTGTATAGTGTTTGTGATATTACAGATAGCAGTAATTGTGAATCTGAAATTTGGGTGATTGTAAGTGAGAATGTGAAATAAAATTCGCTATATCAGATACGGCGTAAACTTATTTTTGCGTTACTTAAACAAATCCTGACTATTTGGTGTCAGAAGTGGGATTTGGGCTAACAAACGTTTACGAACAAGGTTCAGTGTCTATACACGTTACATTTGGTGTCAGAATTTTTACGAGCATGAACACTCATCGACAAATATGTGAATTATTGTGCATCGAGTATTTTACTGCTACAAAATGGAGATTCAGCGAATAATCGAAATGCTGGCGGAGGCCGAGACCGTTAGAAAAATCGAGTAGGAAGAAATGCTGAAAGAGTTTAGTTCAAAGCAAGTGAAAGTAGATGCCGACTCGAAAGCCTGGCGAGAAGAGATGGCCGCCTGTGGAGAAAAGTTGGATGCAGAGACGAAAGATACCCAAGCAAAACGAGAGCCGTCGAAGAAAAGACGGAAGGCATGCGAGATAATGAGCACCAGCCAAACGGAGATGTGTGAATTTCACCCCGATTACCGGAAACGACTTTCGCCAGCTAAGAGATGGAGGCAGATCTAGAAAAAAAAAACAGTTATCAAGGCAGCTAAATACGAGATAGTTACGAGGGAGTTCCCAGTTAACCAGCAACCAGTCATTTGTGTTCTGCCATTTATGGTGTATTATTTGTGATATTGCAGGTAGCAGTAATTGTGGATCTGTAATTTGGGTGATTGTATGTTCGAATGTGAAATGAAATTCGCTATATCAACTACGGCGTAAAGTTATTTGTCGCGTTACGTAAACAACACGTGACAATTTGGTGTCAGAAATGGGATTCTGACTTACACACGTGACGAACAAGGTTCAGTGTCTACACACGTTACGTTAGGTGTCAGAATTTTTACGAACTTGAACATGCCTAGACAAATAATTGAATTATTGTGCATCGAGTGTTTTAATGCTACAAAGTGGAGATGCAGCGATTAATCGAAATGCTGGCAAAGGCAGAGGCCGATAGGAAAATGGAGATGGAAGAAATGCAGAAAGAGTTTATGGCAAACCAAATGAAAGCAGATGCCGACTTGAAAGCCTGGCGGAACAGATGGCCGCCTGGGGAGAAATGTTGGATGCAGAGACGAAAGCTATCCAAGAAAAGACGGAAGCCATGCGAGAGATAATGGGCACCAGCCACACGGAGATATACGAATTTCACCCCGAAATAGCGGAGAAGACGATAGCCTGCCAAGAGAATGGTGCACATCTAGAATAACAAAACAGTTCTCAGGCACCTACCTACGAGTTAGTTCTGAGAGAGTTCCCAGTTAGCCAGCAATCAGTCAGTTGTATTTTGGCAATTGCTGTGTAGTATTCGTGATACTGCAGATAGCAGTAATTGTGTTTTAATAAATTTGGTGATTGTAAGTGCGAATGGGATATAAAATTCGCTACATCAATTACGGCTTGAAGTTATTTGTCGCGGTACTTAAACAACACGTGACAATTTGGTGTCAGAGATTGTCTGTTTGACATTTCCTTAATCTAAACAAACAATGCTCACGCCAAACAAAAAAAGAGATTCGATTCGATAGAAATCAAAAAATATTTGTGGTGTGATTGAGTTGTAATACATTGGATGGTCATTCGTGCTTGAAGTGATTGGATTGAGAGATTCTGAGCGAGAGCGTCGGAGTTCTTCGGATGGGACAGAAAAGATTGTCTGTTGTTTAGGTGTACTCTCTTACTGGTACACAACTTGTGAGAGATTGTCTGTTTGAGTAGGAGTTTGAGAGGTCCCAGGTGACCATATTCTTGAGTGTTCATCTATAGCCACCTAGTTACTATTCTGTTACCAGTGCATCGGTGGCGGTGGCCGTCCCGACTGCAACGGTCAAAATGGCGGAGGCGACATCGTGTGAAACACGATGGAACGCAATAGTGGCTTCGTTCGAGAGAAACCACGTGAACTTAAAACTCAGTAATCCTGACTGCCAGGAAGACATAGAACTACTGGGGAAAGGGCTCCACACGATCGGACAGCTTATCCATAATTCGCCCTCAACAAACGGAAACGGTGTATTTTGGAATAAGCTGATATCAAAATCCGAGGCAGAGAGGACAGTGCTGTGTAAGCACCTCGAGGGCAAGACGCTGTTTACAGCCATGCTGCGCCTCTATGCTGCCATCCACAGGGAGATGCGAGAGTCTCTCCTGCTGGAAGGGAAAGACGATTCAGACGAGGAGTTTCGCGAACAAAGGAGACGAAAGCGAAATTCCTCAGCAGAACAATCTAAGAAACCAAAGCAATCGCCTAGCCCACGGGATCCTAGATTAAAATCGAAGGAGGAAGTTGAAGTTAGAAACTTCTTTGCGCCCCTGAGGACGTCAAGTATGGACGTGGAAGAGTCGTCCAATAAGCCGGGAGAGCAACAACAATCGGGCAAACCAGGTAGGCCGCCTCCAATTGTATTAACCTCTACAACAAACCTGATGCAGTTGCAGAGGAAAGTCAAGGAACTGGTCACGGGCAATTTTGAGTTCCGCAACACCAGGAGCGGGACCAGAATTGTCACGAAGGAAATGGCGGACTTCTCAGCCATCAAAACCTTCCTAGAAAGTACGAATCTATCGTACTTCAC
>NW_019719383.1:417829-456612 GCF_002891405.2 Cryptotermes secundus
GAGGCTTAAACTTGGCGGCGGTCAGGCGTACGACCGTTCAAGTAACTAGACTGCCGTGATAGCTAATACTACTAGAATAATTATTTATATATGTATATAAAAGGGCATAAATCTGCTGTACCTAGCCTGGACTGAGAGGCCGTGTAAATATTGTACATTTATACAAGAAATAGGTATACTGTAAATATGTGTAAATACAGACAATGGACAAATAACTACAGACTGACTAACAAATGAGAGACCCGACCTCTGGTCAGAGAGGGCGCTACAAATAGACAAGACAGTAATTTAAACTCAAAAGAAATATCTGGTCATGAGCCCCAGCTGGGGCTCGACACCAAGACAGACAGACTGACTGACGGTCAGTTGCAACGTGACTCTGACTCTGACTTGGTGTCAGAAGTGGGATTTGGACTTACACACGTGACGAACAAGATTCAGTGTCTACACACGTTACATTTGGTGTCAGAATTCTTACGAACTTGAACATGCCTCGACAAATAATTGAATTATTGTGCATCGAGTATTTCACTGCAACAAAATGGAGATGCAGCGAATAATCGAAATGCTGGCGAAGGCAGATGCCCACAGAAATATCGAGAAGGAAGAAATGCTGAAAGCGTTTAGGGCAAAACAAGTGAAAGCAGATGCCGACTCGAAAGCCTGGCGAGAAGAAATGACCGCATGTGGAGAAGAGTTGGAAAGAGAGACGAAAGGTACCAAAGTAAAGACGGAAGCAACGCGAGAGATAAATGGCACCAGTCACTGGAAAATGTGCGCATTTCAGTCCGAATTTGCGGAAAGAAGTTAGCCTGCCAAGAGATGGAGGCACATCTAGAAGAAGAAAAACAGTTCCCAAGGCAGTTACCTACGAGTTAGTTACGAGAGAGTTCCCTGTAATCCAGCAACCAGTCAGTTGTGTTCTGGAATTTATTGTATAGTGTTTGTGATATTACAGATAGCAGTAATTGTGAATCTGAAATTTGGGTGACTGTAAGTGAGAATGTGAAATAAAATTCGCTATATCAGATACGGCGTAAACTTATTTTTGCGTTACTTAAACAAATCCTGACTATTTGGTGTCAGAAGTGGGATTTGGGCTAACACACGTTTACGAACAAGGTTCAGTGTCTATACACGTTACATTTGGTGTCAGAATTTTTACGAGCATGAACACGCATCGGCATATATGTGAATTATTGTGCATCGAGTATATTACTGCTACAAAATGGAGATGCAGCGATTAATCGAAATGCTGGCAAAGGCAGAGGCCGATAGGAAAATGGAGATGGAAGAAATGCAGAAAGAGTTTATGGCAAACCAAATGAAAGCAGATGCCGACTTGAAAGCCTGGCGGAACAGATGGCCGCCTGGGGAGAAATGTTGGATGCAGAGACGAAAGCTATCCAAGAAAAGACGGAAGCCTTGCGAGAGATAATGGGCACCAGCCAAACGGATATGTGCGCATTTCACCCCGAAATAGCGGAAAAGACGATAGCCGGCCAAGAGAACGAGGCACATCTATGAGAAGAAAAACAGATCCCAAGGCACCTACCTACTTGTTAGTTCCGAGAGAGTTCCTAGTTAGACAGCAAGCACTCAGTTGTATTCTGGCATTTGCAGTGTAGTATTTGTGATATTGCAGATAGCATTTATTGTGATTCTGTAATTGGGTGTTTGTAAGTGCGAATGTGAAATAAAATTCGCTATATCACATACGGCGTAAATTATTTGTCGCGTTACGGAAACAACACGTGACAATTTGGTGTCAGAAGTGGGATTTGGACTTACACACGTGACGAACAAAGATTCAGTGTCTACACACGTTACATTTGGTGTCAGAATTCTTACGAACTTGAACATGCCTCGACAAATAATTGAATGATTGTGCATCGAGTATTTTACTGCAACAAAATGGAGATGCAGCGAATAATCGAAATGCTGGCGAAGGCAGAGACCGGTAGAAAAATCGAGAAGGAAGAAATTCTGAAAGAGTTTAGGGCAAAACAATTGAAAGCAGATGCCGACTCGAAAGCCTGGCGTGAAGAAATGGCCGCCTGTGGAGAAGAGTTGGAAAGAGAGACGAAAGATACCAAAGTAAAGACGGAAGCAACGCGAGAGATAAATGGCACCAGTCACTGGAAAATGTGCGCATTTCAGTACGAATTTGCGGAAAGACGTTAGCCTGCCAAGAGATGGAGACACATCTAGAAGAAGAAAAACAGTTCCCAAGGCAGTTACGTACGAGTTAGTTACGAGGGAGTTCCCTGTAATCCAGCATCCAGTCAGTTGTGTTCTGACATTTATTGTATAGTGTTTGTGATTTTACAGATAGCAGTAATTGTGAATCTGAAATTTGGGTGATTGTAAGTGAGAATGTGAAATAAATTTCGCTATATCAAATACGGCGTAAACTTATTTTTTCGTTACTTAAACAAAACCTGACTATTTGGTGTCAGAAGTGGGATTTGGACAAACACACGTTTACGAACAAGTTTCAGTGTCTATACACGTTACATTTGGTGTCAGAATTTTTACGAGCATGAACACGCATCGACAAATATGTGAATTATTGTGCATCGAGTATTTTACTGCTACAAAATGGAGATTCAGCGAATAATCGAAATGCTGGCGGAGGCCGAGACCGTTAGAAAAATCGAGTATGAAGAAATGCTGAAAGAGTTTAGGGCAAAGCAAGTGAAAGCAGATGCCGACTCGAAAGCCTGGCGAGAAGAGATGGCCGCCTGTGGAGAAAAGTTGGATGCAGAGACGAAAGATACCCAAGCAAAACGAGAGCCGTCGAAGAAAGGACGGAAGGCATGTGAGAGATAATGAGCACCAGCCAAACGGAGATGTGCGAATTTCACCCCGATTACCGGAAACGACTTTAGCCAGCCAAGAGATGGAAGCAGATCTAGAAAAAAAAAAAACAGTTCTCAAGGCAGCTAAATACGAGATAGTTACGAGGGAGATTCCAGTTAACCAGCAACCAGTCATTCGTGTTCTGCCATTTGTGGTGTATTATTTGTGATATTGCAGGTAGCAGTAAATGTGGATCTGTAATTTGGGTGATTGTATGTTCGAATGTGAAATAAAATTCGCTATATCAACTACGGCGTAAAGTTATTTGTCGCGTTACGTAAACAACACGTGACAATTTGGTGTCAGAAATGGGATTCTGACTTACACACGTGACGAACAAGGTTCAGTGTCTACACACGTTACGTTAGGTGTCAGAATTTTTACGAACTTGAACATGCCTAGACAAATAATTGAATTATTGTGCATCGAGTGTTTTAATGCTACAAAGTGGAGATGCAGCGATTAATCGAAATGCTGGCAAAGGCAGAGGCCGATAGGAAAATGGAGATGGAAGAAATGCAGAAAGAGTTTATGGCAAACCAAATGAAAGCAGATGCCGACTTGAAAGCCTGGCGGAACAGATGGCCGCCTGGGGAGAAATGTTGGATGCAGAGACGAAAGCTATCCAAGAAAAGACGGAAGCCTTGCGAGAGATAATGGGCACCAGCCAAACGGATATGTGCGCATTTCACCCCGAAATAGCGGAAAAGACGATAGCCGGCCAAGAGAACGAGGCACATCTAAGAGAAGAAAAACAGATCTCAAGGCACCTACCTACTTGTTAGTTCCTAGAGAGTTCCTAGTTAGACAGAAAGCACTCAGTTGTATTCTGGCATTTGCAGTGTAGTATTTGTGATACTGCAGATAGCAGTTATTGTGATTCTGTAATTGGGTGTTTGTAAGTGCGAATGTGAAATAAAATTCGCTATATCAAATACGGCGTAAATCATTTGTCGCGTTACGGAAACAACACGTGACAATTTGGTGTCAGAAGTGGGATTTGGACTTACACACGTGACGAACAAGATTCAGTGTCTATACACGTTACATTTGGTGTCTGAATTTTTAGGAACATGAATACGCCTCGACAAATAATTGAATTATTGTGCATCGAGCATTTAACTGCTACAAAATGAAGATGCAGCGAATAATCGAAATGCTGGCGAAGGTGGAGGCCGATAGGAAAATAGAGATAGAAGAAATGCTGAAAGAGTTTAGGGCAAACCAAATGAAAACAGATGCCGACTTGAAAGCCTGGCGGAAGTAATCGCCGCCTGGGGAGAAAAGTTGGATGCAGAGACGAAAGCAACCAAAATAAAAACGAGAGTCATCTAAGCAAGAACGGAAGCCATGCGAGAAATAATGGGCACCAGCCACACGGAGATGTGCGAATTTCACACCGAAATTGCGGAGAAGACGTTAGCCTGCCAAGAGAAGGGGGCACATCTAGAAGAATAAAAACAGTTCTCAAGGCACCTAGCTACGAATTAGTTCCGAGAGAGTTCCCAGCTAGCCAGCAATCAGTCAATTGTATTCTCGCATTTGCAGTGTAGTATTCGTGATACTGCAGGTAGCAGTAATTGTGTTTAAATAATTTTGGTGATTGTAAGTGCGAATGGGATATAAAATTCGCTAAATCAAATACGGCTTGAAATTATTTGTCGCGGTACTTAAACAACACGTGACAATTTGGTGTCAGAAGTGGGATTTGGACTTACACACGTGACGAACAAGATTCAGTGTTTATACACGTTACATTTGTTGTCAGAATATTTACGAATTTGAACATGCTTCGACAAATAATTGAATTATTGTGCATCGAGAATTTTACTGCAACAAAATGGAGATGCAGCGAATAATCGAAATACTGGCGAAGGCAGAGGCCCACAGAAAAATCGAGAAGGAAAATATGCTGAAAGAGTTTAGGGCAAACCAAATGAAAGCAGATGCCGATTCGAAATCCTGGCGAGAAGAAATGGCTGCCTGGGGAGAAGAGTTCAAAGTAGAGACGAAAGGTACCAAACTGATGACGGAAGCAACGCGAGAGATAAATGGCACCAGTCACAGGAATATGTGCGCATTTCACCCCGAATTTTCGGAAAGACATTAGCCTGCCAAGAGATGGAGGCACATCTAGAAGAAGAAAAATAGTTCATAAGGCAGCTACCTACGAGTTAGTTACGAGAGAATTTCCTGTTATCCAGCAACCAGTCAGTTGTGTTCTGGCATTTATAGTGTAGTGTTTGTGATATTGCAGATAGCAGTAATTGTGAATCTGAAATTTGGGTGATTGTAAGTGAGAATGTGAAATAAAATTCGCTATATAAAGAAGGTGTAAATTTATTTTTCGCGTTACGTAAACAACACGTGACAATTTTGTGTCAGAAGTGGGATTTGGACTTACACACGTGACGAACAAAATTCAGTACCTATACACGTTAAACTTTTGTTGTCAGAATTTGTACGAACTTGAGCACCCCTCGACAAATAATTGAACTACTGTGCATCGAGTATTTTACTGCTACAAAAAGGAGATGCAGCGAATAATTGAAATGCTGGCGAAGGCAGAGGCCGAAATTGAAATCGAAAGGAAGGAATGCTGTAAGATTTTTGGGCAAACCATGTGAAAGCAGATGCCGACTCGAAAGCCTGGCGAGAAGAAATGGCCGCCTGTGGAGAAAAGTTGAATGGAGTAACGAAAGTTACCCGAGCAAGAACGAGATCCATCGAAGCAAGGACGGAAGCCATGCGAGAGATAATTGGCACCAGCCACACGGAAATGTTCGGATTTCACCCAAAATAGAGGAAATGGCGATAGCCTGCCAAGAGATGGAGGCACATCTAGAAGAAAGAAAACAGTTCTCAAGGCACCTACCTACCAGTTAGTTCCGAGAGAGTTCCCAGTTAACCTGCAACCAGGCACTTGCATTCTGGCATTTGCAGTGTAGAATTTGTGATACTGCAGATAGCAGTAATTGTGAATCTGTAATTTGGGTGATTGTAAGTACGAATGTGAAATAAAATTCGCTATATCAAATACGGCGTAAATTTATTTTTCACGTTACTTAAACAAAACTTGACAATTTCGTGTCAGAAGTGGGTTTTGGACTCACACCAGTGTCAAACATGTTTCAGTGTCTATACACGTTATTTGGTGTCAGAATTTTTAGGAACTTGAACACGCCTCGACAAATAATTGAATTATTGTGCATCGTGTATTTTTTTCTGCTTCAAAATGGAGATTCAGCGAATAATCGAAATGCTGGCGGAGGTTGAGGCTCCTAGAAAAATCGAGAAGGAGGAATTGCTGAAAGAGTTTATGGCAAACCAAGTGAAAGCAGATGCAGACCCGAAACCCTGGCGAGAAGATATGGCCGCCTGGGGATAAAATTTGGATGCAGAGACGAAAGGAACCAAAGTAGGGTCGGAAGCCATGCGAGAGATAATGGGCACCAGCCACACGGAAATGTGCGCATTTCACCGCGAAATAACGTAAAAGGTGATAGCCTGCCAAGAGATGGTAGGGACATCTAGAAGAAGAAAACCGATCTCAAGGCAGCTACCCTCGAGTTAGTTCCGAGGGAGTTCCCAGTTAGCCAGCAACAAATCAGTTTTATTCTGGCATTTGCAGTGTACTATTTGTGATAGTGCAGATAGCAGTAATAGTGAATCTGTAATTTGGGTGATTGTAAGTGAGAATGCCAAAGAAAATTCGCTATATCAAATGCGTCGTAAAGTTATTTGTCGCGTTACGTAAACAACACGTGATAATTTGGTGTCAGAATTGAATTTTGGACTTACACATGTGACGAACAAAATTCAGTTTTTATACACGTTACATTTGATGTCAGAATTTTTACGAACTTGAAGACGCCTCGACAAGTAATTGAACTATTTTGCATCGAGTACTTTACTGCTACAAAATAAAGATTCAGCGAATAACCGAAATGCTGGCGAAGGCAGAAGCCGATAGAAAAATCGAGAAAAAAGGAATGTTGAAAGAGTTTAGGGCAAACCATTTGAAAGCAGATGCCGACTCGTAAACCTGGCGAGCAGATGTGGCCGCCTGTGGAGTAAAGTTGGATGCCTAGATGAAAGCTAACCAAGCAAGAACGAGAGTCATCGAAGAAAGGACGGAAGCCATGCGAGAGAAAATGGGCACCAACCACACGGAGATGTGCGCATTTCACCCCGCATAGCGGAAAAACGATAGCCTGCAAAGAGATGGAGACACATCTAGAAGAAGAAAAACAGTTCTCAGGGCACCTACCCACGAGTTAGTTCCGAGAGAGTTCCCAGTTAGCCAGCAACCAGTCCGTTGTATTCTGGCATTTGCTGTGTATAATTTGTGATACTGCAGATAGTATTAATTGTGAATCTGTAATTTGGGTCATTGTAAGTGGGAATGTGAAATAAAATTTGCTATATCAAATACGGCGAGAAGTTATTTGTTGCGTTAGCTAAACAACACGTGACAATTTGGTGTCAGAAGTGGGATTTGGACTTACACACGTGACGAACAATATTCAGTGTCTATACACGTTATATTTTGTGTCGAATTTTTACGAACTTGAACACGCCTCGACAAATAATTGAATTATTGTGCATCGATTATTTTACTGCTACACAATAAAGATGCAGCGAATAATCGAAATGCTGGCGAAGGCAGAGGCCAATAGAAAAATTGAGAAGGAAGAAATGCTGAAAGAGTTTAGGGCAAACCAATTGAAAGCAGGTGCCGACTCGAAATCCTGGCGTGAAGAGATAGCCGCCTGGGGAAATGTTGGATGCAGAGACGAAAGCTACCAAAGCAAGAACGAGAGCCATCGAAGCAAGGACGGAAGCCACGCGAGAGATAATTGGCACCAGCCACACGGAGATGTGCGTATTTCACCCCGAAAGCGGAATATCCGATAGCCTGCCTAGAGATGGAGGCACATCTAGAAGAAGAAAAACAGTTCTCAAGGCAGCTACCTACGAGTTAGCTCTGAGAGGGTTCCCAGTTAGCTAGCAAACCGTCAGTTGTATTCTGGCATTTGCAGTGTAGTATTTGTGATACTGCAGAAAACAGTAATCGTGAATCTGTAATTTGGGTGATTGTAAGTGCGAATGTGAAATAAATTTCGCTATATGAAATACGGCGTGAAGTTTGTTGTCGCGTTAACTAAACAAACGTGATAATTTGGTGTCAGAAGTGGGATTTGGATTTACACATGTGACGAAAAATATTCCTCTCTATACACGTTAGATTTGTTGTCAGAATTTTAACAACTTGAACAGGCCTTGACAAAAATTTGAATTATTGTGCATCGAGTATTTTTTCTGCTACGAAATGGAGATTCAGCGAATAATCGAAATGCTGGCGAAGGCAGACGCCGATAGAAAAATCGAGAAGGAAGATATGCTGAAATGTTTAGGGCAAACCAACTGAAAGGAGGTGCCGACTCGAAATCCTGGCGTGAAGAAATAGCCGCCTTGGGAGAATAGTTGAATGCAGAGACGAAAGCTTCAAAAGCAAGAACGAGAGCCATCAAAACAAGGACGGAAGCCATGCGAGAGATAATGGGCACCAGCAAAACGGAAATGTGCGCATTTCACCCCGGAATAGCGGAAAAGGCGATATCCTGCCAAGAGATGGAGGCACATGTAGAAGAAGAAAAACAGTTCTCAAAGCAGCTACCTACGAGTTAGTTGTCGCGTTATTCAACCAACACTTGACAACCTACCAATAGGATTCCACATACTGGACCATGTTAAAAGTATTAATCTTTTGGAACCTATTTAATATTCACAGATTGGGAGCGGTTTGAAATCCTCGCTTCTTATTATTAATATCAGCTAAACTAGAAATTAAATCGGGGGTAGAAGCCGATGAAACGGCACGCGATATTACAACCTCTATTGCTTCGGCATATAGGTTGTGCACAAGAAAGTTGCACTTTCGGACATAAACAACGATCTTACTAGTCTAGTTCGCCTGTAAATCATAAGCAGAGGCTACGAACATTGTGGTAAGAAACAAGGGATCCAGCGTGCAAGACGGCACTAAATTGTGTCACAAAATTAATCAGACGAGTACTCCGAATAAAGGCAGTTGAACGGTGGGAAGCAAAAATACGTAATGCTGAAGTCACACCTCAGGGTATATAGCCAATTGCGAAATCCCTCCTAAAGATGGATGGACCAAGGCACCAACAGCTATTCATGGTATTGCAGACTTTAAATTTCATCAATTCGTAAAATCCAATGCAATTGCTGATTGTTTGGAAAATCAGTTCACGCCGCACAATCTGCGCGACGATAACCATGAAAGAGTGGAGGCTAGAGTTCAAGCTCTGCTCGAATCCGTAGAAAACAAACACCCTCAAAGGATCAGACCTTGTGAAGTACAAAAATTTATAAATTCCTTGAAATTGAGAAAGGCTTTTGAAAGTGACGGCATCCCAAATGAATGCCTGAGGAAACCTCCAAGATTACTATTGGTTCACCTAACTCATTTATTTAATCATTGTCTTCAGCTCTCTCATTTTTCAAATACTTGGAAGGAAGCAAAAGTAATAACTTGACCTAAACCCGGTAAAGACGCGAAATTTCCGCAAAATCTACGTCCGATCAGCCTCCTGTCCACGACAGGAAAACTATTCGAAAAAGTAATTTTGAAATTACTACAAAAACATATTGTGACATGTTGCGCTAAGGAAAACCACCCCCCACCAGCAGTGACGCGGCGGGTGAGTCAGCGCTCCCCTCCTCCCTCCTCCGCACGGTAACGAAGCGCTCCCTCCCGCCCCTCCGCGGTGACGTAACGCGCAATACTACGTACCCGTAACCGCTTCCTACTGTGACGTGGCGCGTAACAGGCACCACGGCGGATATATAAGGAACTGCACAGCAGCTAGGAGTTAGTTATAATGTGGACATCGCTGAGTTAAGTAGTCGACGAGCGAGTGTGTTATCAACAGTTCTCCAGTCAGCCGACTATAGTTGGAGTATAGCAGCCGTCGCGGAAAGAAGATCCGGACGTGAGTGTGATTGTGTAATTGGGAGCGTGTGATACAGTGATACCTAGCTCCCCGACTGTAAACGTGTAGCCTACTGAAGGCAGACTGAACTGATTTGCGCATAGGGTTATAAATCGTGAAACCCCGCAACAGTGTTAACAGATTAATGCGATTAGGGTTATAAAGTGTGAAACCCCGCAACTGTGAGATAAGTAATTGTAGCCGTTATTTGTAGATTGTTAAATAAAACAATTAACCATCTCTACGGCGTCTTTGGTAACGCAAACACGTTACAATATTAAAGAAAGAGGCTTACTCAACGCAAGCCAGTTTGGTTTTCGTGCACGTCGCAGCACGACATTGCAATGTATGAGGCTGGCGGACCATGTAACCCTTAATTTCAACAACAAAATGTCTATGGCCGCGGTGTTCTTGGACATCGAAAAAGCCTTTGATACCACGTGGCATTCAGGCTTGCTGTGTAAGTTATCAAAATGGGAATTCTCGAACAGTTTGTCCAAACTTATTGGGTCCTTTTTTCTCAACGTAAATTCAGGGTTTCGGTTGAAGGCCAAAGGTCAACCCCAAGGGAAATGCAAGCAGGGGTGCCACAAGCTTCAGTCTTTCCCTTACCCTCTTCAATATGTATATAAATGATGCCACCCAAACACATGGTGTTCACATGTTTTTTTTTTTTTGCGGACCACACCTCTCTATGCGACAGATCGCAAGGAGGGTTTTATTGTTAGAAAACTGCAGCGCCGTCTCACCTCAATGGAGACCTGGTGTGAGACCTGGAATATTAAAATTAATTAAGATAACACTCAGGGGGTCTACTTCTCTCGTAGTCGTCGACCGCCTGAGTGTTGTCTCACTCTAAATGGACGAAATATTCCATTTGTAAGTAGTGCGAAATATCTTGGTGTAATCTTCGATAAGAGAATTACATGGAGATTGCACATAGAAATGATCGAAGCCAAGGCCTTCAGAACATTCATTAGGGTATATTCCCTATTCAAAAATGAGCGATTAGGCGCTAACATTAAACTGACCCTCCATAAAGCTCTTATTAGATCCGTAATGACTTATGCTAGTCCCGCCTGGGAGTTTGCGGCAGACACTCATCTAGTGAATTTGCAGCGCCTGCAAAACAAGGTTCTCCGCACGATTGGCAATTTTCCAAGGCCCACACAGATCCGGGATTTGCACATGGCATTTAAAATCCCGTACGTATATGACTATATAACAAAATTATGTAGGAAACAAGCAGAAGTCAGATAAAAGAATTACAATGAGAATGTTCGCAACATCGGACAAGGTGAAACCCGACACAGAAAGTATAAGGGGTTTAAATTTGGCGGCGGTCAGGCATACGACCGTTCAAGTGACTAGACTACTGTGGTAGTGAATACTGCTAGAAATAGGGCATAGTCTGCTGTACTAGCCTGGATTTACAGAGGCCTTATATATATTGTACATAGAAAGAGGAATTAAGATTAAATTTGGAAATATATGTAAATACTGACAATGGACTTACTAACACAGACTATGACTGACAAATGACAGACCCGACCTCCCGTCAGGGAGGGTGCCCCAAATGAACAGGACAGTAACTTCCATATAAAGAAAAAAATCTGGTCATGAGCCCCAATCGGGGCTCGACACCAAGACAGACAGACTGACTGACCGTCAGTCGAAATGTGACTGACTTTGACTTGATACAGGAGTTGAGTTTCAATGTAGCGATCGCCGAGTTAAGTGATTACCTATTCAGTATTGAGCCAGTTACTAGTGAGTGAGATACTAGACAGAGAGTAACCAGTCAATTGCTGTCTATCTTTCGCCGGAGTATTTGTGATACTGCCAATGGCAGTAATGTTGAGATTGTAAATTGTGTGATTGTAAGAGAGAGTGAAGTAAATTCGCTATACCAAATAAGGCGTAAAGTTATTTGTCGCATGACATATACACAACACGTGATAATGTTGTGACGTGTGAGCTACGGTAATAGGCAGGTCAACATCCTCCCTCCACCCCCCCGCCAACCGTGAAGTGCCGAGCGGAGCCGAAGTGAGCCGAGTCCAGCACGCTGGTCGCTATGCAAAACGAGTAAACAGCGGTTGCTAAGCGAAGAGAGTAAACTGTGGTTGCTAGAGACGACGGTAATAACAGCGGTACCCATTTAGGCAAATATTGCGACTCCATTAGGGAACTACATAGCCGCCGAAGACAGTTGGAAGTTAGTGTGCGATCAGTAGTGACACAGTTAGTGTGTGATCAAGAGTTACGAGTTACAAATTACGATTTGGCCAGCGAAGAGTATCCAGTCAAGTAATTGTAATACTGCAGATAGCAGTAGTTGTCAGACTGTAAACTGTGTGATTGTATGAGCGAGTGTGGAATAAAATCACGCTATATCCAAAAAGGCGTGAAGTTATTTGTCCCGTGACCTACCCAACATGTGACAATTCGGTGTCAGAATTTGTTTACGAACTTTAACATGCCTCAAAGTATAATTGAACTTACGAGTGCTTCGACTATTATACTACAACACGATGGATATGGAAAAATTATTCGAACGCCTAGTGAAGATGCAAAACAGAATGCAGGCCAATCGAAAGAAACATAAAGAAGATTTCCTGGAAAAATTAGAAGTCAACCAGAAAAAATCGACGTCATGCTGGCAATAACTGAGGCAAAAATGAACGCCGACTCGAAAGCCTGGCGAGAAGAGATGGCCGCCTGGCGAGAAAAGACTGCGGTGGACAAGAAACCTGCGGCAGGACAACAAGATTAGGTCCCCATAGTGATAGCGGTCGGAGTGACGATAGCCTGCCGAGAAATGGAGGCGCATTCAGAAGAAGAAGAGCTGGCCTCAGTGGACAGGAAACCTAAGGCGGTAGAACAACAAGAGGTACCTTAGAAGACGCCAAAGTAATGCCGAAGAAGAAAATTCGTAGGGGCCGAAACAAGCGACGAAATATGAAGAATCCGACACGGGGAAGTTGTGGGCCTCAGAAGAAGTTGGCCGCCGATATCAGTAGATGTCAGATTGTAAACTGGGTGATTGTATGAGCGAGTGTGTAATAAAATTCGCTATATCCAATAAGGCATGAAGTTATTTGTCGCGTGACCTACAAAACACGTGAGAATATTTATGTCAGAGTAATGCAAAATTTCTTTCCTCCGCGAAGTCCTTAGGTCTCATACACTTACTAAAGTGTTTCGTCGTTTTCTCAACGTCTTCGTGAAGACATATATACGTCACAGTAATGTAAAATATTGTGACGTGTTGCGCTACGAAGGACACCCCTCCCCCCGCAAGCGGTGACGTTACACCATTGGAGCGCTGTCTTTACTGGGGTAGCAGCCAAGTCGACACTACTTCCCTTACCCTGCCAGCGGTGACGTGGCCAGGGAATGCCGCGGTTGCTATGCAGCCGTAAACAACTCCCGACAGGGTTACCAGTAACACCTGTAAACACGGCGACTAGGCAAGATGGAAGCGGGACCTTTTCCCGTTGTCCGGCAGAGGGTTTATAAGGGAACTACACAGTCTACGAAGACAGTTTTACGAGTTAGCCAGCAGTTAGTTAAGAGTTACGAGTTAGCCAGAGAGTCAGTCAACCAGTCAGTTGTAGGCCAAGTAATTGTAATACTGCAGACGGCAGTAGTTGTGAAATTGTAAATTGTGTAATCGTATGAGCGAGTGTGAAATAAAATTCGCTATATCCAATACGGCGTGAAGTTATTTGTCGCGTTATACACGCAACACGTGACAATTTGGTGTCATAATTGGTTTACGAACTTAAACACGTCACAAACTAATCATTGTGCATCGAGTACGTTCCTGCAACAAAATGGAGCCACAGCAGATTCTGGAAATGCTGCTCAAGGAAATCAGAGGCAACCAAGAAAAGACGGAGGCAAGAATGGACGCCTATCTTTCGCCGGAGTATTTGTAATAATGCCAAGGGCAGTAATGTTGAGATTGTAAATTGTGTGGTTGTAAGAGCGAGTGGAATAAATTCGCTATATCAAATAAGGCGTAAAGTTATTTGCCGCGTGACATATACCCAACACGTGACAATATCTATGTCAGAGTAACGTAAAATCGGTTTCCGCCGTGGAGTCCTTAAGTCTTATAACCTTACAAAAGTGTTTCGTCGTTTTTCTCAAGGTCTTCATGCAGACATATCTATGCTACAGTAATGTAAAATTTGATTCAGCGGCAAATGTCCTTTTGTCTCACAATTTTCTTAAGTGTTTCGTCGTTTTTCTCAACGTCTTCATGCAAACATATTGTGACGTGGATGGCGTAGCGGGAGGTGGGGATCGCGTAAACTCTGTGATCTCGCGAGTGACGTCAAATACCCCCACTCCGTCCATCAGTGTGCAACGCTCGGTAGACACCACATTCCCGGCCGTGACGTGGCAGAAGAGCGTTTGCGCACAGGCAATCATTGCCGCGTTGATGTAACACGGAATGCCGCGGTTTTTCTATGCAGGAGTAAACAACTCCCGACAGCATTGCTACGCTATCGGCAAACACGGCGCAAGACAACAGCGGTACCTACCAGGTAACTGTTTTCTGTCTTGTCCGTGCCGAGGATAAATAAGGAGCAGCGAACCCTATTCAGCAGTGAGTTACGAGTTAACCAGGGAAGAGTATTCAGTAGTTAGTTACTAGTGAGTCTTCAGCCAGTTACTAGAGAAAGAGAAACCAGTTAATTGCAGTCTAGTATTTGAGATACTGCCGATGGAAGTAATTGTGAGATTGTAAATGGTGTGATTGTAAGAGCGAGTGTGAAATAAAATTCGCTATTTACAAGAGGGCGTGAAGTTACTAGACGCGTGGCAGGGTGGCTGTGTCTTTGGTGGGGACGTATCATAGACCAGGGATGCGTTGAGACACAGCTTTGGAACACCTCCTCGTGCTCCTGCTGGGCATCGAAAGTCATTGGGGCCTGCATTAGCAAGTGATTCCGGAGCTGGCGGCCAAGTTTCCATAAAGGGCAATGGCTATTTGTCCAGAGCCTCCCACGCGGCGTCATAATGATACTTGGGATTCATTGCGATGTGCCCGGGACGAATGCGGGAGAGCACTCCTATGGGGTTAGCTACGGCTCTTTGAGTTGTCTCCATAGAATACCTATAAGGTGCCACAAGCCTTAGGGCTCAACAATGTAAAAAGGTTTTGAGCAACCCATGTGGACGGGCGGGAATGGGGGAGCTCTGAAGCAACCTCGAGGGGCGATAATCTTGCGTTGGATGCCCTGGTCGCAACCTCATGACAACTAGTATCGTACTCCCATTTATCATCTGGGATACCCCTCTCCCCCCGAACATGCACTCTTGGTCCTGAAGGCTTGTGAGGGTTATATTTATGAAGGACCAACCTCTTAATCCAATGCGTGAGGCATCGTGCCGAGGGCTGCATGGCCCTGGGGTGGTTATGGGCCAGTGTCGCGAACGATCCCCTCGGGGTACCAGTCAGCAGCCCTTTGTATTTATACCTTCAACCCGTATGGGGCTCTGCGGGTGGTGACCTTTAAATCCCCATTACTCGTGGGACCGAAATGAAAAAAGGAATCAAATCAAAAACCGGTCCCAAAGACCTTAAACTGAAGAGGGACCCCCCCTTCGATGGGATCTGTACCGGAAATGCTTCAGCAGAGGGTTGGAAGCTCTGGTGAACAATTAAGAGGCAGTGTTGCAACCGGCGAACCTGCTGTTTAAATTTCAGCCGAAGGCGAGGATGAACCAGTGATTCAAAACTTGGCAGAGACAAAAGTAAAAATCACTCTCCTGCGGGTCGGTAGTACTGACAGACCACTGCAGGGAGCCAGTACTTCTGACATACCTGCAGCAGGGGAAAGACTGAGACACCTTGGCTCTCGAGTAGGTGGACACCGTCTGGCGAAGAGACTTTCTCTGGATGCGCTAGACGGAAGTTAAAAAAGGCAAAAGCTGAGACAAGCAAAGCAGAAACTGGGAGCAGTCAGCAACCAGGAAATGCAAGCTCGTCCAAGCAGGGAGAAAACCCCACCGGCATCTTTAAAAGGCAAAGGTCGGGGGGCAGTACCCCTACAGAAACGGCCAGAACTCTGAAAAAAGCCCAGGGACTGTATAGGACCAGGGACTTACAAGGAGGCTCTGACCAATATAAAGGTAGCTATTTTCAAGGAAACACCCTGAGGATATGGTTACCGAAAACGACCAAAATTCCATTCTGGAAACATTGGGCGAGGTGTTATGTATGACTGCAAAGGAAGAACTACCACACCTAAAATCCTACAGACTTCTGGGAGGTGCACTTATCTATATATGTTCTGACCAACAGTCTGGTCAGTAGCTCATCAAAGCCATTGACAATCACAGGCTCAAATCAGGGACGAGGCTGAAGGCTACTGATGCCAGGAACCTGCCTAAGCCTGTTAAATTATCTCTCCGGACTAGGGACAAAATTGCCCAAAACCCGGAAGAACTACTGAAATGGATTGCAGACCTTAATCCGGGACTTCATACAGAGAAATGGAGGGTATTAGATAAGCAATTTGAGTCGAAAGGCCAAAGGCTTATCCTATTAATAGACCGAGACTCCTATACTAAAATACAGATGACCGGTTGTAAAATATTTACAGGACTCTCACAAGGGACTGTTAAGGTTCTGGATGATCCTGAAGTTCGGCCCCGGGCAGAACCCGTGACAGACACTGTACCTTCTAACTCAGTCTCTGAGGAGGAAGGGGATGAAGTACCCAGCCCCCCGGATGACCGAAGTAAAATGGAACAGGGGACCTCTTCAGATGGAACCCAGTCCGAGAAACAGGAGGGACATGAAATGGAAATTGACACCTCCTCGATTGAAAGAGATCATGAAATTTCTACAAATCAACCTATACCACAGCAAAGCTGCCATGGCAGCTGTGTGCCAACAGCTAGCTGAGTGTAAGGCAGACATAACACTTATTCAGGAACCTTGGTTATACAAGGGTCGAATAAGGGGCTTAAATAATACAGGGGGGACAGTTTACTCTGTTGTACCCAGTAATAATGCAAGATCTTGTGTTTATATCAGGAATCATGTTAATGCCTTGCCTTTGCTGGAGCTCTGTTCTAGGGACACAACAGCGGTAAGGATAACATACCCGTATCGAGAAAGCAGCAAGGAGCTGATAATTGCTCCAGTCTAACTTCCATACGACTCAGATGAACCACCGCCAACTAAGGAAATGAGGGACATCATAGAATACTGCTTTAGCAGGAAAAAGCAACTCATAATTGGGTGTGATGCTAACGCGCACCACATCTTGTGGGGAAGCACCGGCACTAACCGAAGGGGAGAGAGCCTTATGGAATTTCTGGTGAGTTCGAACCTGAATATTCTAAACCATAGTAACGAACCTACCTTTGTGGTTTGCAATAGGAAGGAGGTTATTGATTTGACACTAGGGATGAATAACATAGGAAACCTGGTAAGTAAGTGGCGTGTATCTGATGAGCCGTCTCTATCGGATCAGATGCTTTAAAATAAGTAACATCACAGTAGATCAAATACTTATAGGAATCCTAAGAGTCTAATTGGGAGTCTAACAAAGACGACCTAAAAGTAAATCTAGAGACCATCTCGCGTAATATACTCACAATAAAGAATTTTGATCTGTCCGTTGACCAGCTGCAACGTGCCTTTATCTCATTTTTAATCAGAATTGTCCAGGTGAGACCACTCGCGGACCAAGGAGAATGCCTTGGTGGAATAAACAGCTGAGTGAGCTTAGGATCAAAACAAGAAGGCTACAGCAAAAAAAAAAAAACAGGGCAGTGGGACACCTAGAAGGAAGCCCTTACGGAGCCTGTAGCAAATTAAAAGATTGGATTTACACACCAGCTGAAATGGAGATACAGCAGATGATGTAACTGCTGCTGAAGGAATTCAGAGCCGACAAGGAAGAAAGGAAGTCCGAAACGAAAGTATGGCGAGAAGAGTTGGCCGCCATGACAGACAAGTGGTGGAATGATTGCCACAAGAAGATAGTGACCGAAAATAGCATAAACACGACAGCCTGGCTACGGATGGGGACGCGTCGGGAAGAGAGAAGGCCGACCTCAGTGGACAGGAAACCTGAGGCGGCACAAAAAGAAAAGGTCCTCGTAGGAGACGCCGAAGAAATGCCAGTCGGAGAACTTAAGAAGAAAAGGCACAGGGACCGAAAACTTGCCACGGAGCGTCGCCGCCACAAAGCGAAAGATTCGTCGCGGGAAAATCGCGAACCCCAGAAGAAATTGGCCTTCACCCGCAGAGGGACAACACGCCGTGCGAAAGTGGCACGGAAAACGTCAACAGACCGGAAGGTGTCCTACCATGCAACAGTGACATGCGCAATAGGAACATCTTCAGGAAATCTACGACCCAAGAAAATTGTGGACCGTGGCAAGAAATTGGCTGCCGACAGAAATATGACTAGTCGTGCGAGTGCGACATGGCGCAAGGGAGACCCCGTAAAGAAATATTCAACCAGGGTCAATGTCGGACAAGAAGCCTGGAAAGGAAGGACGGGAACAGTGACAGGTCAGACGTCCGGGAGGAAGCGTCAGCCGGGATGGAAATGCAGCGAGGGCATAAGGAACCAAGATGTAGAGGAACTGCTTAGCCTGAGAGAGAAGTCCGTCAATGTGATTTTCAGAGGAAAGTTCGCGAAACAAGTATTCGGTACTGCCAACGGGTTACGGAAAATAACAAAATTGGCACTGTGGAAGGGTCGACCCCCTCCAAAACGAAAAGAGTTTAAAGGCCCGTATGGGGGGGACCGGTAGTAGAAACACCGGCCTCCCTAGCAGGAATGACCGAGGAAAGAATGAAAGCGAAGAATGAATGCGAGACAATGGGACCGACAAACGGTGGACCTTGGAAGTGCTCGGGGCGAGCACTCTGGAAGAAAGGGGGCGGATGGAAAGAAGGCAAAATGCTGAAGAAAAGTCGAAGGTAACACGCGGAAGATAAACACCTTAGGAAACGAAACCAAGGATGCACCGTTAGGTTGTTCGGGAAGTACAATCTTTAGAAGGGGATAATATAACATGTTTGGTGTAGATACTTCCATGGCAACGCAACAGCAGTGGGCCGCTGCATAGACCAGACGTGTCAAATATGCGGACCGCGGCAGCATGCGGCCCACATAGCCACAAAGTGCGGCCCCCCAACTTTTAGAACTAATTGATATTGTGACGTGTCGGGCTATGCACACACCACTCTCCCCCCGGCGGCGGTAATGTGCCCAGCGGAGCCGAAGCGAGCCGAGTCCCGGCACACTGGTCGCTATGCAACGTGGGTAAACAGTGGTTGCAACAGACAACTCCCGACAGCGTTACCAGTAATACCGGTAACCACGGCGCCGGACAACAATGGTGCCTATTATGTGGCTGTTTTCTGCGTTGTCCGGAACGAGTCTAGATACGGAGCAGCGAAGACTATTCATAATCAGTTCCGAGTTAGCCAGCAGTCAGTTCTGAGTTCTCAATCTAGCCAGCGGAGAGTAACGAGTTAGCCAGCAACCAGTCAGTTGTATTCTGGCATTTGCAGTCTAGTATTCGTGATACTGCAGATAGCAGTAATTGTGAATCTGTAAATTATGTGATTGTAAGAGCGAAGGTGAAATAAAATTCGCTATATCCACTAAGGCGTGAAGTTATTTGTGGCGTTATACACCCAACACGCGGAAGATGAACACCTTAGGAAACGAAACCAAGGATGCACCGTTAGGTTGTTCGGGACGAACAATCTTTAGAAAGGGGTAATGTAACGTGTTTGGAGTAGATACTTCCATGGCAACGCAACAACAGGGCCGCTGCGTAGACCAGCCGTGTCAAATATGCGGCCCACATAACCACAAAGTGCGGCCTCTCAACTTTTAGAGCTAATTGATATTAAAATCAGTATTAAAATTTTAGTAGAAATATTTTTTGTAAAGATAATTTTTCAACAGACCAGAAGACAAGAAGTCTGAGGCAGACATAAATTAGCAGGCTGCAGGAAATTCAATGGTTTGCTATTTGTAACATAATTTCTGGTATAAGCTCTCCTTTTACGCATTGAAAAGTTGTTTGATACTTGTCAAAAATGGCATTTTCTTGCTTTTTAAAACTGTATGATATGTGACTTTATGTAATTATATTGAAATTATTCGTATATAATAAATATAATTAAATTTACTTATTTCAAAATCTAATATATACTTCTATTTTGAAGTGCGGCCCTGGATTATTATTTATAGGGCTGAGGTGGCCCTTTGTACAAGTTGAGTTTGACATGCCTGGCGTAGACAATGCCGAAACAACAAACGCGTTTCCCCGGAGATGAACAACAGAAGGTCGTTGAGTACCAACGGATGAGACGAAACGCTTTAAAATAATGTGACGTGTTGCGCAATGGAGGACACCCCATCCCTCCCCCAGCAGTTATGTGGCAGCTCTAGCCACGGTGACGTAGTCCCCCCTCCCGTTCTACGTGGCACCGCTTCCTACTGTGACGAGACACGCAACGCAGCTGTGACACGGGCAACAGACAACAGTGTTGCCTATTACGTAACTGTTTTCCCGTGTACGGCTGAGATTTTATAAGGGAACTACACAGCCGCTGAAGATAGTTCTCCAGTTAGTTAGCCAGCGGCGAGTTACGAGTTGAATTGAATTGTAATGAGTCAATCGTAACAGAGTGAATTGATTTGTGTGTAGGGTTTGTAAATGGTGTAAACCCGAAACGTTGTTGTAATTAATTGTAGCCGATACGTGTAGGTTGTTAAATAAACCAATTAACAATCCAAACGGATCTTCAGTAACGAAACACGTTACACTGGTGTCATAATTGTTTACGAACTTATACACGCCTTAACTTAGGACAAACTATTGAAATGAATTGTACTGCCACACGATGGATATGCAAAAATTGTTCGAAGGCCTGGTGCAGATGCAAGACAAAATGGAGGCCAATCGAAAAATTGACAAAGAGGAAATGCTGAAAGAGATGAGGGCAAACCAAGTAAAAGCAGACACCGACCGAGTTCAGATGCAAGAACTGTTCCGAACTCATCAAGAAGAGATGAAGGCCGATAGGAAGGCCGAGAAGGACGAAATTGAGGCCAATAGAAGAAAAGACAAAGAAGATTTGATGGCCAAATTAGACGCCAACGAAGAAAAGCAGTTGCCGACAAGGAAGAATTGAAGGCCACAATGCACTCTATGCGGTCAGAGTTGGGTGATAAAATCCAACATAGAATTGAAAGCATCTTGGTGATCATTGAACACGACAAACGAAATCTCCAGGAAGAACTAAGGAAAACCTCCAACCAAACCTATGCAGCAATTAAAGAAACCAAACGCGAGTTCCAGGCCCAGTTGGACATAGTACAGATGAGAACTGAGCGCAGAATCACACCCACGGTCAGCACAGGCAAAGCTCAGCCACCGACATTTAACGGCAATTCGACATGGAGTGTGTTCCGGCGAAAATTCGAGACCGTAGCGGAACACAACCGATGGACTTACACACGTTACCAACAAGTTTCAGTGCCAACAAGTGACAATATTGTAACGTGGATGGAAAGGGGGAGGTGGGGGTCGCGTAAACTCTGTGATCTCGCAGGTGACGTCACATACTTCCAATCCGTCCATCAGTGTGCAACGCTCGGTAGACACCACCTTCCCCGCGGTGACGTAGCAGAAGAGCGGCGGCGCCAGGCAACCATTGCCGCATTGATGTAACACGGGATGCCGCGGTTGCTATGCAGGAGAAAACAGTTCTCGACAGCGTTGCTAGGCTATCGGCAAACACGGCGCCAGACAACAGCGGTACCTATCAGGTAACTGTTTTCTGTCTTGTCCGTGCCGAGGCTAAATAAGGAGCAGCGAACACTATTCAACAGTGAGTTACGAGTTAGCCAGGGAACAGTATTCAGTAGTTAGTTACTAGTGAGTTTTCAGCCAGTTACTAGAGAAAGAGTAACCGGTTAATTGCAGTATAGTATTTGTGAAACTGCCGATGGCAGTAATTGTGGTATTGTAAATGGTGTGATTGTAAGAGCGAGTGTGAAATAAAATTCGCTATATCCAATACGGCGTGAAGTTACTTGTCGCGTTATACACCCAACATGAGACAATATTTGTCACAGTAATGTAAAATTTGTTTCCGCCCCGTAGTCCTTAAGTCTCATACTCCAACTAAAGTGTTTCGCCGTTTTTCTCACCGTCTTCATGCAGACATACCGTATTTACGCATGTATAGGCCGCACATTTTTGCCAAATTTCAAGAGGAAAACTGGGGTGCGGCTTATATTCGAAATCACACTTCATTTGAAAAAAATATATTCATAATTAGTAATACAGGGTGTTCTACTCCTGAAATAATATTCCAAGAAAATTATTTTTTCTATAATTTCTGTCTGAAAATTGTGCTGCGGCCTATACACGCACGCGGCCTATACATGCGTAAATACGGTATCTATGTCAGTGTAGTGTAAAATTTGTATCCGCCGCGGAGTCCTTAAGGTCTCATACTTTTACTAAAGTGTTTGGTCGTTTTTCTCAATGTCTTCATGCAAATATAACTATGTCACAGTAATGTAAAATATGTTTCCGTCGCGGAGTCCCTAGGTCTCATACTTTTACTAAAGTGTTTCGCATAATATTCTCAAAGTCTTCAAGCAGACATATCTAGGATACAGTAATGTAAAATTTGATTCCGTCCTGGAGTCCTTAGGTCTCATACTTTTACTAATGTCTTTCGTCGTTCTTCTCAACGTTTTCATGCAAATATATCTTTGTCATAATAATGTAAAATTTGTTTCAACCGCGATGTCCTTAGTTCTCAGTCTATTACTAAAGAGTTTCGTCGTTTTTCCCAACGTCTTCATGCAAATATATTTCGACGTATTCGCACTATTCAGGACACCCCCTTCCTCGCCAACGCTAGTCAACTCTCCGCCCCCTCCCGCCTGCGGTGACGTAACAGGCCAGTCAACACTCCGCCTCCCTACACCGCGGTGACGTTTTGCTAGGTAAGCAGTAAACATGACGTCGTGCAACAGGCGAGCCGTGCAACGACTGTTGCTAGGAAATCAGTAAACAGGACGGTACTAAACAGCGATAACTATTACGTAACCGTTTCCTCTGTTGTCCGTACCGAGGCAAAATAATTAGCAGCGAACACTATTCAGGAGTTGAGTTTCAAAGTAGCGATCGCCGAGTTCAGTGATTATTCAGTAATCAGCCAGTTACTAGTGAGTGAGATACTAGACAGAGAGTAACCAATCAATTGCTGTCTATCTTTCGCCGGAGTATTTGTGGTAATGCCAATGGCAGTAATGTTGAGATTGTAAATTGTGTGATTGTTAGAGCGAGTGGCATAAATTCGCTATATCAAATAAGGCGTAAAGTTATTTGCCGCGTGACATATACCCAACACGTGACAATATCTATGTCAGAGTAATGTAAAATTTGTTTCCTCCGAGAACTCCTTAGGTCTCATACTTTTAATAAAGTGTTTCGTCGTTTTTCTCAACGTCTTCATGCAGACATATGAACGTCGTTGTAATGTAGAATTTGTATCCGCCGCGGACTCCTTAAAGTCTCATATTTTCACTAACGTGTTTCTTGTTTTTCTCAACGTATTCATGAAGATATATACGATATATGTCACAGTAATGTAAAATATTTTGACGTGGATGGCGTAGCGGGAGGTGGAGTTCGCATGAACTCTGTGATCTCGCGAGTGACGTCACTCACCCTTACTCCGTCCTTCAGTGTGCAACGCTAGGTAGACACCACATTCCCCGCGGTGACGTGGCAGAGGAACGGCGGCGGAAGGCAACCATTTCCGCGTTGATGTAGCACGGGATGCCGCGTTTGCTATGCAGCAGTAAACAACTCCCGACAGCGTTTTTAGTCTATCGGCAAACACTGCGTCAGCCAACAGCGGTACCTCCCAGGTAACTGTTTTCTGTCTTGTCCGTGCCGAGGCTAAATAAGAAGCAGCGAACAGTATTCACAGTTAGTTACGAGTTAGCCAGGGAGTGAGCAGTCAGTAGTTAGCCAGTTAGTAGTGAGTGATTTTTCAGTGAGTATTGAGCTTGTTACTAGAGAAAGAGTAACCAGTTAATTGCAGTCTAGTATCTGTGATACTGCCGATGGCAGTAGTTGTGAGATTGCAAATTGTGTGATTGTAAGAGCGAGTGTAAAATATATTTCGCTATATTGAACCGTGTCACGGTTCTTTCGGTGTAGGATCTTTGGATTTACCGTCTCTCTCTCTCTGGCGACTACGTACGCTGCGACGCGGAGCCGATCCCTTTCCCATCAAGTTCCTTGCGTAACCTAGAGGTCACGTGTTTCCCCTTCCCTCTTGTCCCGACACGAGCTACGTTTACAGACAAGTAGGTCTGTTGCTTTTTCCTCTTCGTCTTCGACCGAGAAGGTCGGTTTTGGGAGTTCGAAATTCAGTTTGGTTTTTGATTACGCGTTATGCGTAGAAATTCTGTTTCGGCGCATTGACTACTACAGGAAGAGAGAGAAAGCCCTGTCGAGCCGGCGTGGGGCTGGCTGGCTCGGGAGTTTGTGTATTTATTTATTTATTTATTATTTTCCCTGGCTTGTAATATATATTTTATCAAGTAAGTACTTACTGAGTAAGTTGGGCGAGNAAGGCTATTGATCAGCCCAGGTCAGTGAACTTAAAAGGGTCGCAACCGTTACTTTGACTGCGGGCAAATTCTGAGTCATTCTGGACTGATGTTTATTTGATTTTTCTACCAGCCCTTCAGGCGAAGCTGTAACATTTTCCTTGTCATATTTGTATGATTTACATTTCTACTCTTTTGTTGCAATATATTTTTATATTATTGAAAAGCCAGCTGGATTGTTATGATTTCTTGTACTCTGCTGAAATACTTGTACTGCCCAACGCCTATGCCAGCTAACCCTCTCGGTTCCTCCCTTGAGATCCCCTTCCACTTTGGGGAGGCATTGGAACACCACGAGACAAACAGTCGATTGTGAGCTCCGGTTGTCTTCGAAGCGGCTCAACAATTGGTAGCAGAGCGAGGTTGTCTTCGAAGAGGAGGAAGTGCGGCTCAATATCAAATAAGTCGCGAAGTTATTTGTCGCACGTTATGCACCCAACACGTGACAATTTGGTGTCAGAAGTGTTTTACGAACTTGAACATGCCTCAAAGAATTATACTGCTACACAATGTAAGAACAAGATATAGAAAGTTATTCGAAATGCCGAAAGAAATGGAGGCCGATAGAAGGAAATACAATGACGATTTAATGGAAAAATTAGACGCCAACCAAGAAAAGGTAGACGCTGATAGAAAAGCCTGGAGAAAAGAAATGGCCACAGAAATACAAGCCATCCGAGCAGAAACGAGAGCCATCCAAGCAAGGACGGACGCCATGCGAGCCAAAAGGTTAAAAGCCAATATGAATGCCTGACTGGAAGAGACGACGGCCTGGTAAGATGCAGTGGAGACAAATCCAAGCGAAAAACAGGAGATAGTTAAGCGACGTAAGATTCATAACGAAGAGGCAGAGCCGATGGCCTGCCAAGAGATGCAGGCACATCTACAAGAAGAAAAGCCGTCCTCAGTGGACATGAAACCTGCGGCGGCACAACAAGAACAGGTCCCTATAGTGATACCCGTCGGAGTGACCATGGCCTGCCGAGAAATGGAGGCACGTCCAGAAGAAAAGCCGGCCTCAGTAGACAGGAAACTGAGGCGGCAGAACAATGAGAGGTACCCGTCGAAGACGCCGAAGTAATGCCGGTCGGAGAACCGAAAAAGGAAAGGCGTAAAGACCGAAATCAGCGAAAAATGAAGAATTCGACACTGGAAAATTATGAACCCCAGAAGAAGTTGGCCGTAGCCCGCAGAGGAACGAGCCACCGTGTGGAAGTGGCACGGTAGAAGATAACCAGCAGGAAGGTGTCCCGCCGTGCAACAGTGGCATGGCGCAAGAGGAACATCTTCAGGGAATCAACGACCCAAGGGGAGTGTGGACCGCGGCACGAATTGGCCCCCTACATAAATATGACTAGCCGTGCAGCAGGAGCACGACTAAAGAGAGGTATCTTCAGGGCAAACAAGACCCAGGAGAAATGTTGAAAGCGTAAGGAACTGGCCGCTGAGAGAATCAGAAAGACCCGCCACGCAGAAGTGGTACGGCGTAGGAGACACAGAGACAGGGACAATGCTCCAGCAAGATCCCAGAAAAGGCAAGAGCTCCGGAAGCGACGTCTAGCACACCCGGGAGACAACAGAAGACCAAGGATCCGAAACTTCAAGGAACCCATTCTTAGAAGCATGAAGATATTACACGAGGCCCTTGGACAAGCTAACGAGTCGGAGGGCTCGAAGGAAACCATCTGGATTTCAAGTAGATTAAGAGAGGTGAGACACTGGACACTGTGGAGGGGTCGAATCCCTCCGATACGAAAAACTGGAATAGTACACAGGAGGAGCCGGTAAATTAGAAACATCGGCACCCCAAGAGAGAGTGAATGAGCAAGAGAGAAAGTGAAGAATGAATGTGATACAACTGGATGTTCTGGAAGTTAGTAGGAAACCGCTCGAGACGAGCTGGTCTTAAGAGGGGAGTGGTTGTAATGGAAGAAGAGTAGTCGCTGCAGAGGAGTAGCCGAAACAACAGGAGACACGTAAAGCACAGCAACGGGAAGAAAAAGAAACGGGGATGTACCGTTAGGCCGTTCGGGACGAACAACCTTTAAAAGGGAGCAGTTTAACGTGGATGGAGTAGCGGGAGGTGGGTGTCGGGTGAATTCTCTGATCTCGTGGTTGACGTCACATACCCCCACTCCGTCAATCATTGTGCATCGCTCGGTAAACACCTACTCCGCCCGCGGTGACGTGGCAGAGGAGCGGCTGCGCCAGGCAACCATTGCCACGGTGACGTAACACGGGACGCCGCTGTTGCTACGTAACCGTAAAGAACTCCGGCAGCACTGCCCAGCAACGCCTTTGCAAGAACCGTGGGGAGTCCGTGTAACGACTGTTGCTAGGTAATCAGTAAACACGACGGTAATAAACGAACAACACAGAAAACAGTTGCGTAATAGGCACCACTGTTGTCTGACGCCGTGTTTGTCGACAGCCTAGAACGTTGTCGGGAGTTGTTTACTGCTGAGTAGCAAAGGCGGCATCCCGTGTTACGTCACCGCTGGTGGGATAGGGGAAAGAGTGTTGACTTCCCTGTTACCGTAGTAACGACAGCGCTCCGATGCCGCCATGTCACGCTAGGGTGGGAGGGGGTTTCCTCCATAGGGCACCACGTCACACTGCTGCCTTCTTAAGGATGTTCGTCCCGAATAGCCTAACGGTGCACCCCCGTTCCTTTTCTTCAAAGGATGGCTTTCTGCGTCTCCTGTTATTTCGACTATTCCTTGCAGCGACTAATCTCCTTCCGTTAAAACCGCTCCCCTCTTAAGATAATCTCGTCTCTAGCGGTTTCCTTTTAAGTTGCCAGAAGATCCAGTTGTGTCACACTCATTCGTCGCACATTCACTCTTTCTCGGGAGGATAGTTCTTCTACATTACCGGTTCCTCCTATATCTGTTGTTTCTCTTTCCGCTTTGGAGTTAGTCGACCCCTCCACAAGGTCCAGTTCTTGATCATTACTTTCTTCAGAAGGTTCTTATGTCGACGTAACAGCACTTGAAGGGCGGTTTGAATTTGCTGACGTCGTCGTTCCTTCTGTTCTCCCCGCCACTTTCTGGTACGAGACCGTGGCACAACAGTCCCACTGCTGATTTCTCTACGCTGTTGCAATGGTTGAGACTCGTCAAAAGGTTGCTTGCAGAAACGGTGTAGACAATTGTCGACGGCCAATTCCTATCTCCGGCATCCGAAGGTTCCCAGGGTAGTTTCCTTCTTGAAAGCATGTTTTCAACGTCGTGCCACTGTTGTACGACGGGATATCTTTTTGCAGGTGGCAGCCAACTTCATCCGGGATACATAATTCCCTCGGGTCCAAGATTTCCTGAAGATGTTCCTCCGACGCCATTCCACTGTTGCATGGCGGGACGCCTTCCTGTTGATTTTCTTCTGCCGTGCCACTTCCACACGGCGGCTCGTTATTCTCTGGGCTACGGCCAACTTCTTCTGAGGTCCAAAATTTCCCCGTGTCGGATTCTTCATATTTCGCTGATTTCGGTCCGTACTCCTTTTCTTCTTCGGTTCTCTGACCGGCATTATTTCGGCGTCTTCTAAGGGGGGCTCTCGTTCTCCTGGCGCATCAGGTTTCCGGTCCACTGAGGCCGGCTCTTCTTCTTCTGGACGTGCCTCCATTTCTCGGCAGGCCATCATCACTCCGACCGGTATTGCAATGGGGACCGCTTCTTGTTGTGCTGCCGCAGGTTTTGTGTCCACTGAGGCCGGCTTTTGTTCTTCTTGAAGCGCCTCCGTCGTTTCTCGGAAGGCCATCGTCAATTCCCTTATCTAGGGTTTAAATGCGGACACCATCTGTATGTGGCTGGTGCCCATTATTTATCGCATGGCCGCCGTCCTTGCTTGGTTAGCTCTTGTTTCTGCTCGGGTGGCTTCCGTTTCTGCGACCAACTACTCTCGCATGGCGGCCATCTTTTCTCGCCAGGCTTTAAACCTGTTTTCAGCTCTTTTCTCGGCAGTTTCTCTCGCGGCCCTCAATTCTTTCCGCGGGAGTTCCAACAATTGCTGTGTGCCCCCTTTTTTAGGGTAACACTTTATGCAACACGTCACAATATCAATTATTCAATTTTAACCTCAATAAATGTTCACTGGCATTGGGTTACACGTCAATGAGAAAAGAATGTACCGCACATCTGATATTCGTAATTACAAATAATTGCAACACTTTCCCCATTCTATACGGTTTGAAATAACTGCAGCCTTAAATATCTGCTATATTCTCACCTCACTATGTGTTGTAATTGCTTGCGGAAATGATGATTTGGCTTGTTGCTTCAGTCCTTTCCGTGCTGGTTAACCACTGGCTTCTGTGAACACAACTGTCACAACTCGGTCCGCAGCTCTGCTTTTATACTTCAGCAACAGGCACATGTGACGTCAAAGTACCTCTTTGCTTAACAGTGCCACTGCTGTTGCATCGTAGAGAGGAAACCTACTATGACGTCATAGTGCCACGTTGCCGGGAAGTGTTTACTGTCTGGTCATATTGTGAGGTGTCGCGCTAGCAGGACACTTATCACCTTCGGGAGAGGGGACGCGCCGAGCGGAGCCGAAGCGAGCCGAGTACCAGCACACTGGTCGCTAAGCAACGCGGTTAAACAGTGGTTGCGAGAGCCAACTCACGACAGCGTTGCTAGCAACTCGGCGCCAGACAACAGTGGTGCCTATTACGTGGCTGGTTTCTGTGTTGTCCGGAACGCTGCTAAATAAGGAGCAGCGAAGGCTATTCAAGACAGTTCTCAGTTCTCAGTTCTCGAGTTACGAATTCACAGCTAGTTCTCAAGTTCACAAGCAGCCAGGCAGTCAACCAGTCAGTTTCAGTCTAGCATTTGAAATATTGCAGATAGCAGTAATTGTGAATCTGTAAATTGTGTGATTGTAAGAGCGAATGTGAAAAAAAATTCTCTATATCTAGCACACACTGTGCTCTGCCATCGCGAACATAGACAGTGCAACAGGGCGCGCGCCTCCGGACTATCGACCATCAAAAAATAGCAAGTACTTATATCACTCATTAAACCTAGATAACACAACACATCTGCAATAGAACTTCAAATAAAAATTGTTAGAGTATGGCCTAGGGCCTATGCTCACTACCATACATAGCTACTATACCATCAAGTATGAACTTGTCTAGGGATCAAGCTACAACAACACCATATCAGCATATACCATTACCTATGCTATCACAACAAAATATACAACAACGCAATTCCTACTCAAATGCTGCAAAGTACTGCAGTCAACCACCACTCAACATACCAATATACAATCCTAAGCAGTCATCACCTGCAGAATATCCCCCACTACCAAATCATCAGAAACATGAATGGCAAACGGTCCACTATGGCAAGAAGCGAAACAGAAACAATGATGAAACTGGAGATAGACTGACTCAAAAGAAAAATCAAGCCTATTGGCTAGATCAACCAACACCTACTCACAACAGATACGAAAACCTCCCTACAGAAGAAATGGAGACCACGACAGCCAATACAAACAAAGAACCAAAGCCACCACCTATCTATGTAACCGGTGTCAAACATATTCAACCATTGATTCAATTGCTGAATGAACTGGCTAAAGATAGCTACATCACAAAAACGATAAGACACGATCAAGTAAAGATACAGCCATTAAAGAGTGAAGTGTATAGTACAATACTCAAAGCACTAATGGAAAAAAAACAGAATTCCACACCTACAAACCCAAAAAAAAGATAAAACGTTTCGAGTGGTCCTAAAAAACATACATCCGTCCACTGACCTTAAAGAAATTACCCACAGTCTAGCGGAAGAAGGACATGAAGTTACCAACATTTGGAACGTCAAGCAACGACACACCAATTTACCCTTGCCACTGTTCTTTGTTGACCTTAAGGCACAAACTAATAATAAAGATATATACAACATCAAGTTACTTTTAAATACATGTGTCCAATTTGAGGCACCACATACCAGACGTGAAATACCCCATTGCATGAGGTGTCAGAAATACGGGCATACAAAAAACTATTGCCACAACACACCCTGCTGCGTTAAATGTGCCAGAAATCATTTAACCAAAGACTGTCCAAAAAAACGCATGATGACGACGTAATTTGCGCCAACTGCAAAGAGCACCACCCAGCCAATTATCGCGGCTGTATAGTTCATAAACAATTACAACAAAAACTGTATCCAACATTGCGAGATCGGACGAACTACTCAAGAGTCACACAACCGGGTGTTACATATGCACAAATCACAAAACCGCAGGTGATACAGCCAATCCCATTTGAAGATCAATCAAATCTACCTACAACATCACAACCAGTTCATGAATTCACTGAATTAAAACAAATGATGAAACAGCTAATGGATCAAATGGGGACTCTACTCAACCTAATAACAGCCCTTATCGCTAAAACTCCCTAATGACACAACCACCCATCGTCCTGCCTCTAGCTAACGAGTTAGCTGGTCCGCAACGTGTGATGAATCAACTACACAGATCAACTAGAAACTCATCTAACATCATATCAGCCTCTAACAACAAACCCTCGAAATGGCTCAAATCTTAAAAATAGGTATCTGGAACGCCAACGGATTAGCACAACATGCACAGGAAATCAAAACATTCTTATTACATAATAATATCGACATCATGCTAATATCGGAAACGCACTTTACACAGAAGAGCTATTTCACAATACCAAACTTCAATGTATACCACACAAACCACCCAGATGGCACAGCGCATGCAGGTACAGCAATAATCATTAGACGCAACATCAAACATTATGAACGAGAAGAATACCAACAAGAAAATATACAAGCTACCAGCGTAGTCATCCAGGAACACTCCAGCGAATTAACACTCTCATCTATCTATTGTCCGCCCAAATATAATAACAAAACCAAAGATTTTGAACACTTTTTTCAAACACTAGGCAATACTTTCCTAGTGGGAGGAGATTTTAATTCCAAACATGTGCAATGGGGCTCCAGACTCACCAACGTCAAAGGACGGGAATTAATTGCCACCATGAAACGCAATAATCTCAACTACCTATCAACGGGACAACCCACATATTGGCCAACTGATAGAAGGAAGAAACCGGATATAATAGATTTTTGTATTACTAAAGGGCTAGACAAAAGGAAATTCCTTGTAGAATCAAGTCTAGACCTTACATCTGACCATACCCCAATCATAGTTACTCTATATGCTCAAATACAAAAAAAAAGGAAAGAACCCACTCTACATAGCAAATATACAGACTGGGACTTGTTTCGCGAAATATTGGATTCACTAGTTGTACTAGAAACTCCTCTAAAAACAGAAACCGACATCGATTCTGAAGTTGAGAGACTAACCAAAACCATACAAACGGCAGCATGGCAAGCCACCCCAGACCGAAATGAAAACTGCCTCAAGGAGACATGTCCAATTATCGTTAAACAACAGATTGCGGAAAAAAGAAAAGCCCGCAAAAGATGGCAACACACCAGATCCGACTCTGACCGAAAAATATTCAACAAAAAAGCTAAAGACCTAAAAAATCTACTTCATCACCTCAAAAACGAACATATCCAGGCGCACCTCAAAGGATTAACCGCAACCGACACCACCAACTACTCACTCTTTAAAGCAACACGGAAACTGAACAGACCTCAGGAATTAGTACCACCACTGCAAACTGCCGACGGAAACTGGGCACGAAACAACCAAGAGAAGGCCACAACATTCGCCACACATCTCTCCAAAGTGTTCCAACCATATGGCCCTAAACTTACACCAGTTGAAGAAAATGAAATCCATAATTACCTTGACGCTCCCTATCAGATGCATCAACCTATGCGCAATTTCAAATACAAAGAGGTCGAGTCAATCATCAAAAAGGATCTAAATCCAAAGAAAGCTCCTGGATTTGATTTAATCACAGGGAAAGTCTTAAAAGAAATTTCGAAAATATGCATCCAAAAAGTAACGCATATATTCAATGCTGTGTTAAGACTAGAATAATATCCATCACTATGGAAAGTATCACAAATCATTATGATCCCAAAACCTGGAAAAAACAAAACAGAAGTCACATCCTAGAGACCAATAAGCTTGATCCCAGTCCTCTCTAAAATACTGGAAAAATTACTCCTGAAACGACTTAATCCGGTATTGGAAGCCCAAAGCTTAATCCCTAAACATCAATTCGGATTCAGAAACAGACACGCCACCACAGAACAAGTCCATAGGGTGGTCAACAAAATCAAAAAAGCTCTCGAAGCAAAACGCTACTGCTCAACAGTGTTCCTTGACATCAGTCAAGCTTTTGACAAGGTACGGCATGTGGGATTATGTTACAAATTAAAACAAGCACTACCACATCAAATATATGCCACACTGCGATCCTATCTCACACAAAGGTACTACCTCATAAAACAGCAGGAAGTATACACAGACCTGTATCCAATATTATCTGGTGTACCCCAAGGCAGCGTGTTGGGGCCTGTCTTATACTTGCTCTATACATCTGATCTCCCTACAACTCAACAAACAACCACAGCCACGTTTGCTGACGACACAGTTATCCTGGCGTCACACAGCAACCCCCTCATCGCTTCCTTGCACCTACAAAATCACCTTAATCACATCCAACATTGGCTCAACAAATGGCGCATGAAGGCCAACGAAGATAAGTCTACTCATGTAACATTTACCATGAAACATGACAACTGCCCTTCAGTACAACTCAATAATTCTCAAATTCCACAAGCAGACGACGCCAAATATCTTGGCATGCACCTGGACAAAAGACTCACATGGCAAAAACATATCAAGACCAAACGCACACAGCTCAGAACTAAATTCCACAAGATGTATTGGATGCTGGGACGCCATTCGGAGCTCTCAACAGAGAACAAGATCCTATTATATAAAACTATACTAAAACCGATATGGACCTATGGCATACCCTTATGGGGTACCGCTAGCAACTCCAACATCGAAATTCTTCAACGATTCCAAAATATGGTACTGCGTGTACTAGTTAACGCACCATGGTACGTACCAAACTTCGTCCTACACAAGGACCTGGGAATTCCAACAGTACGCTCTCCAGTAAAAAATATCAGGCACGCCTTCGAAAGCACCCGAATTCCTTAGCGACGCACCTCTACGATGAAGAAGAAGTCAGGAGGCTTCACACATTCAAACCGTCAGAACTGTTAACCAGATTTGCTAACTAATTTTGTAAAGATTTGCTATTTAATTTTGTAAAACAATTAACTAACTGACTATAATTAGTTAAATTACATTAGAACGAGTTCATTTGAACACGTTCTTCACTGCTTTCTACATTTATACTCATCACAACTAGTACTTATTATCCATAATAGCTGGATAGATTGTATAATAAAATGGAGAAATAAAAAAAATGTCTAGCACGGCGTGAAATTATTTGTCGCGTTATACACCCAACACGTGATAATATATATGTGAATGCCACAACAGTCTTTGATGGAGAGTGTGTAGTTAGGCAACACGCAACTCCCTCTGGTATTCTATTTTTTAAAGAAATAGAAATAATCGCTTACATTGAGAAGAAAAATAGACAGAATACAGGAACACAGGGAACCCTTAAATGCCCTATCCATGTGCTGCATCACGAAACGGGAGACGTAGGAATGCCTGGCAGTGAATGTGCAGACAGTTTAATTCTTGGGTCTCTAGATTTAGCTCGAAGCACAAAATTACTGAGGAGGACGGAAGAGGATTATGTGACGTTTGTGGTGTTACAGGCCAATTTATAATAATTTGAGAAGCGAGAATATTCATAAAAATTGAAAGAAATGAAGAAGACCGTATCCTGCAGCATGTATCGCTAAATGGATTCACCAACAGAATAATCGTGTGTCCCGAAGGAAGCGGCAAATAGAGGACGTATGCCGTTATTGCACTGAGCATTAAAGTGAGTAAGAAAGTGCCATTGTTGGTGTCGCCTCATCACTGCAACTGTTACAGCCGTGTTTAAACAAATATAGCTAGCCAAGGATACGCATGCTTCTCGCCTCAGAAGACAAGACCAGCATTTGTGATTCTTGCTTCATGAGGACTTTTTAACACGTAAAATAAAAGGAGCCCGACCGGTGTCATGCAGCAATAGAGTAAACCCTCTCCAATCCGATTACATCTAACCCGGATGTCGGATAATCATGATAGAAATATGGGAAATAAAAATGCGAGTTAGCAGTTGAGTTAGGAAAGCTAAAGTTGCCCCTGTGATTAATGAATTAAGAATTACGCCCTGGTTCGTCCTAGGAATTAATACAATTCTCGTGAAGCAGGAACCTCGAGGAGAGAGACATGCATATACTTTGCTAACTACATTTTTTTAAACACGACTGTAACAGATGAAGTGATGAGGCGGTCCCAAGAATTACAATGTTTTTATTGCTCACTTTCAAAGTCACTACGAGAGGAACTGCTCGCCTGTATGTTGGGCCGTCTCACCGCTGCCGAACGAGCAAAATGGCGATAGGAGGGTTTTATTTGTTTTGTTAATTCTGAGTTATATAACGCCACTCCCAACAGCTAGACTTCGTAGCGTTGCCTAGTGTGAGAGGAAGATTTCGGGTAGAGAAAGGGATGTCCCTGAAAGGGAGGGTAGAAGGATTATGGGACGATGCGTGAGAATTATTTTGCTTCTCTCTGCTATATTTACCGTGATTAAAACCGGAAGCTAAACATTTTCAGATTTCATGCAGCTGCCATTAGAGAAGCAGCTCTGAAAAATTCTACACCCGCAGAGCCAGCGGGAATTTTAACGTTTTCCGACAGATTAAGGAATATTTATTTTACACGAGGATTACAGTTGGACAGAATACAGACGATCGTTCGAAGCATAAATCAAGAGAGCTTTGATGAGATCGCGGAATAAGGGCTAGTGGAGGAGAGCGCTATTTTCTCGAAAAAACGAGAGGTACAAAGGAACCGAAATATTTTCAGTGCAATGCACTAATTGCAAATAATTGGGGCACACATTCAACAAGTGTTATTTAAGGCATAAATAAGAAAGCAAGGTAGAGGTGTCAAACTTCAAGACAAACCCTCCAGGCCTGGATTTCTCGTATTGGAATGTGGGCAAAAAGGACACAGTTCGAGATTTTGCAAAAAAAACCTAAAAAGAAACAAGTACAGGACAGGAGTAGAGTCGAGAGACCGGGAAACAAGAGCCGGCCGTCTCGCAGCAGCCCACAAACGGTCAGTGCTACTCAATAGGCTGCATTTACGAAGGTGATAGTGACTTTTAGAATTCGATGTAGATATTAGTAAGGGCGAAAAATTAAAATTCTTGCTGGACATAGGAGCAGAGGTTAGCTTGATAAAAATTCCTAAATTAATAGGCACCTCAGTGTTTGATCCCAATCAAAAGGTGCGGGTGAAATGTGTAGATGTGTCAGTAGTGGAGACCCATGGCACTGTGAACGCATGCGTAAGTGAAGGCCAACACAGTGTCAGGTTTAAATTTCAATTAGTAAATAGCGAGTAGACCTTGTTTATGACGGAATAATTGGTAGAGATTTTCTACAATTTACAATGGTCAGAATCTGTTTCAAGAACAACAGGCTAGTATTTAATAAGCCTGAGGGCGAATGGACCAAGGTAATAAGTGAGGAAAAGGGTAATACCAGAAACAGCAGTTTGCTCCCTAAAAATCCCCCGAAGTTCAGAAATTATAACGAGAATACCCGTGGAGAACAAAGTAGGAATGGCAGAATGAGTAATAGAGGAAGCGGAAGTAACAGAAGGGGTGTATTTAGCTAGTGCCTTGACTAAGGTAGCGAACAGTCAGGTTGTCACTAGTATATTAAGTACCAAGGAGACAGACGTAATAATAGAAATTCCCGAAATAAAATGGGAAGCAAGCTCCGTGTAGGAAGGAGAAAGATTCCAAAAATTTGGGGGATCGCTAACCACGACTAGTAAAGGAACTCAGAATAGAACACAGGAGTTGCTATGGACGCTGATGTTGGATAACCTGAACCCCGAAGAGAATCAGGTGATGGAGGAAACATGGAAAGACTATCAGGATATATTTTACTTACCAGGAGACAAATTGAGTTACACGACCACCGTGAAGCACTCAATAAATGTGGTACCGGGCACGAGTCCCGTACACACGAGGCCTTATCGACTACCCGAGTCGCAAAATACGGAAATAGAAAGCCAGGTCAGTAATCTACTAGAAAGATGAATCATTGCAGAGAGTAGTTCGCCATGGAACATACCTCTACTAATTGTACCATAAAAGGCCGACAATAGTGGGGAAAGGAAATGGGGGCTGGTAGATTTCAGAAAGCTGGATGACAAGACCATTGGAGATGCTTATTCATTACCGGATGTAACAGAGATCTTGGATCAGTTGGGGCAATCAAAATATTTTAGTTGTCTAGACCTAGTGAGGGGGTATCACCAAATTGAACTAGAGGAAAATAACAGGGAAAAGTCCGCGTTCAGCACGAGAAACGGTCACTCGGAGTATAACCATTACCATTCGGATTAAAAACAACCCTGCGACATTCCAAAGATTGATAAATACTGTACACTCTGGGTTGACGTGAAAGCGCTGTTTTTTCTGTAATCTATACAAAGTCATTGAGTGAACATGATTCAAAGCTGCAGGAAATATTTGGACCAAATTGAAAACATAATTTAAAACTCCAACCCGAAAAATGTAAATTTCTCAGAAAAGAAGTAGACTATTTGGGATACATTATCATACAGGAAGGAGTGCGACCCAATCCAGAAAAAATAGAATTGATTGAAAATCTCCCTAGACGGACTCACCAAGAAAATTGAAAGGATTCCTGAGTAAGACAGTGTACTACCGCAAGTTCATAAGTAATTACAGCAAAATTGCTGCATCTCTATATTTGCTAATTAGAACGGATGGACAATTACAATGGGAAGATGACCAAGAAAACGCCTTCCGGAAATTAAAAGGAAAAATAACATCAAAACCTATTTTGCAGTATCCGGATTTCTCGAGGGAATTCATACTCACCATAGACACTAGCAACGACGGCATTGGAGCGGTATTATCGCAGGGTCCTATCGGGAAGGACTTGCCAATCGCCTAATCTAGCCGAAATATAAATAAGGCAGAGAAAAATTACACGACTAGAATCAGGGTTATTCGAGATTGTACCACTTCAGCTACTACCCCGTGAGGTTAGGGGTTAGAGGTTAGAGTCTGAATCAGGTGAATAAGGTTTTTGTGGTGTACCGAGCTGATTGATTGGTAGCGAGAGCGTCGGAGTTCTTCCGTTGGGACTGAAAAGATTGCCTGTTTAGGTGTACTCTCTTACTGGTACATAACTTGTGAGAGATTGTCTGTTTGAATAGGAGTTCGGGAGACGTTACGGAAGGAGTTTGAGAGGTCCCAGGTGACCATAATCTTGAGTGCTCGTCTGTAGCCACCTAGTGACTACTCTCTTACCAGTGCATCGGTGGCGGTGGCCGTCCCGTCTGCAACGGTCAGAATGGCGTGGGCGACATCGTGTGAAACACGATGGAACGCAATAGTGGCTTCGTTCGAGAGAAACCACGAGAACTTAAAACTCAGTAATCCTGACTGCCAGGAAGACATAGAACTACTGGGGAAAGGACTACAAACGATCGGACAGCTTATCCATAATTCGCCCTCAACCATCGGAAACGGTGTAATATGGAACAAGCTGATATAAAAATCCGAGGCAGAGAGGAGAGTGCTGTGTAAGCACCTGGAGGGCAAGACGCTGTTTACAGCCATGCTGCGCCTCTATGCTGCCATCCACAGGGAGATGCGAGAGTCTCTCCTGCTGGAAGGGAAAGACGATTCAGCCGAGGAGTTTCGCGAACAAAGGAGACGAAAGCGAAACTCCTCAGCAGAACAATCTAAGAAACCAAAGCAATCACCTGGCCCACGGGATCCTAGATTAAAATCGAAGGAGGAAGTCAAAATTAGAAACTTCTTTGCGCCCCTGAGGACGTCAGGTATGGACGTGGAAGAGTCCAATAAGCCGGGAGAGCAGCAACAATCGGGCAAACCAGGTAGGCCGCCTCCAATTGTGTTAACCTCTACAACAAACCTGATGCAGTTGCAGAGGAAAGTCAAGGAACTGGTCACGGGCAATTTTGAGTTCCGCAACACCAGGAGCGGGAC